>NW_013952660.1:772955-775852 GCF_001266775.1 Austrofundulus limnaeus
GAGTTTCACTTTTAAACTGTAAGTGTATTTAATTTAATTATGTTAGTTATGATAGTTTAGTTGTAAAATGATGATGTAAATACAATAAAAATTAAAGCAATATTTATAATAATTATCATTTTGATCCATACATTGGTAATGTCTGACTGGGCCTCGTGTCACTTTATGTTCAACAAATTGGGCCTGGAGGTCAGAAAGGTTAAGAACCCCTGATCTAGACCAGAATCAAAACAAGCATTAGACCTCAGAAAGATCCTGACAAATGTATACCTTGCAGTGAAGACCAGGAGGAGAGTGCTGCAGTATTACATCATTCACATTGTGAAATATGGAAGTGAAGCTTGGACCAAGAACCAAACAGCTGCTGAAATGATAAACACTGCAGAAATGTGGTTTCTCAGAAGAATGCTTCAGATCTCAGATATCGACAGAATCGCCAGTGAAGGAGAGTTAACGAGAGCAAACTAAGGAAAAACATTGAGCAGAGTTTTTCAGACACACTATATGGAGAAAAGAGTTTAGAACGTCCTGTAACTGAGCAGTATATTGGTTTCAATACTGTATGAATTTGTCTGAATACAATCATACTGGTTGAAATAGCCTGAACACGTTCGGACTGTTTCGTGGGAGATGCTTTTCTGTGCAACGCCTGTGAACGCACATTCAGGAACTAGCAGCACACAGGGCAAGCTAGTGTTATTGTTGGAGCAGTCTTCTCAATGACTTGCAGCAGGTAGCAATTTTGACATTTATATCGACCGACGTAAGAAAAAAAAACTCCTGTTTTCGCCATTGCCGAATGTAGAATACACCTCTCAATGACATGCACCTTTAGATTTCATGCCCCAAAATGTGTGACTAATGTCTACAACAAGGCAAAGAAGAAAAGACATGTCGAGGAGGGAAACAGCGACAGAATGAGGTACAGAAAAAGAAAAATGTGAGGAAGGGAGAGAGAGAGAGAGAGAAAATACCTGGAAACATGTGGGTCCTGGTTTGCCCGGTGGTATATCTGCTTGGTGGTAAACTTTCAGTTCCGGCACCACAGCCATGACGGTCATGATCACGAGGGCGATGATGTCCGACCACACCCGCTTGATGTCGACGCCTTTAGCTCCCAGCCTGTACAGCACGCTGGACAGGGTGCGCTTGCTGCCTGTGTTCTGGCTGTCTGAGTGCACAAAGTTTCCACTGTGCACGTTCAGGGAGTAGTTGGTCAGGTGCATGAAGACGTGGCTCAGATTCTTCTGGCTGGGTTCCTGCACGAGAACAAAGATCCTAATGAGTCACACGCCAGAGACGTATATTAAAGTGTCACCGGCTTCAAAGACTCCCACCCATCAGCCAACCGCCATGAAGACTACCTGGTAGGGTTCAGTACAGAACCGGGTCAGGCCTTCTTTGGCGATGTAGATCTCTAATGGCTCCAGCGACCTGATTAGCACGTACAAACGGATGTCGAACTTCAGCTTGTCGATCAGTAACGGCTTCGGAATGTACTCTTGGACCACAGCCTGTTTGGCCTGAGAGCCCACCACGAGCTTCAAATCGCTGGGGTCCCGGATCAAGTAGATCCCGTCTCCCTGAGATCCCCCGTCTGGTTTAACAATGAAGGTGGGGGTGACCGCCGTTTCATTCTCCTTCCCCAGACGAATCTGCAGCAGACAGCGAGCGAGAACCGCGTCAACAAACACCCCGTAAAATTTACAGGATCACAACTTTACAGGTTCACAACTTTAAGGGTTCACAACTTTACAGGATCACAACTTTATGGGTTCACAACTTTAAGGGTTCACAACTTTAAGGGTTCACAACTTTACGGGTTCACAACTTTATGGGTTCACAACTTTACGGGTTCACAACTTTACGGGTTCACAACTTTACGGGTTCACAACTTTACGGGTTCACAACTTTAAGGGTTCACAACTTTACGGGTTCACAACTTTACGGGTTCACAACTTTACGGGTTCACAACTTGACAGGTTCACAGCTTTACGGGATCATAACTTTACGGGATCACAACTTTACGGGATCACAACTTTACAGGATCACAACTTGACAGGTTCACAACTTGACAGGTTCACAACTTTACAGAATCACAACTTTACAGGTTCACAACTTTACAGGATCATAACTTTACAGGATCATAACTTTACAAGTTCACAACTTTACAGGATCATAACTTTACAGGATCATAACTTTACAGGATCATAACTTTACAAGTTCACAACTTTACACATTCACAAATTTACAGGTTCACAACTTTACAGGATCACAACTTTACGGGTTCACAACTTTACAGGATCATAACTTTACAGGTTCACAACTTTACAAGTTCACAACTTTACACATTCACAAATTTACAGGTTCACAACTTTACAGGTTCACAACTTTACGTGTTCACAACTTTACGTGTTCACAACTTTACGGGTTCACAACTTTACAGTTCAACTTTACAGTAAAAATGTTTCAAACAGATCACCTGAGCCAATGAATGCTCCTTTTCATTCACTGCATCATTTACTTATATTCACTCATTCATTCATGGCTAAGACTCAGATTATTATAACCCCGCACGCGAAGCGTAAGCAGGAGTCATATTGTTGTCATACTGTTTATTTATTTATTTTTTAGTGATTTTTGGTTAACCATAGCACAAAAACGGCTGCACCAATCAACATGAAATTTGGCAGGACTGTAGATGAATCTGACCTACACTGCGCCAGCCAACGGTTTTACAATACACCCCATATTTGAGGAGGGGGCTCCATCCAAAGAGGGGGTGTCAGGACATGCAAAAATGCTTTTAACTCATAAAATGTTCAACCTAAAAGCTTCAGATTTTTTTTGTTGTTTAGCTCTGATGAAGCTCTATCCATCAGGCCCAATCAGTGCCC
>NW_013952660.1:776852-782611 GCF_001266775.1 Austrofundulus limnaeus
CGTCTGATCTCTGTAACTGCAAACAAAGGTTTCTGTACCAAATATTAAGATTCATTTTTCTGGTGTATCAAATACTTATTTCATACATATTTCAAAATCATACATTGTATTTTTCTGGATTTTTGTTTTAGATTCCATCACTCGCAGTTGAAGAGTAACTATGATAAAAATTACAGTCATCTACAAGCTTTGCAAGTGGGAAAACCTGAAAAATCAACAGTGTATCAAATACTTGTTCTCCCCACTGTATGTATATATATATATTACTGTATAATGAAACAGCAGGACTAGTGCATCCTAAATTTAACATTAATTAATTATTTTAATACAATCCAGTAATTTCTGCAGTTTTTGAGGAGGTCACTTCCTAATAAATGTCCTTATAGAAAATCTAACTGCTCATTTTAAATCAATACTTTTAAAACGCAAGTACAAAAAATATCAGATACTTTAATACTTTTACTCAAGTAATATTCCTAAAGGAGACTTTAACTTTTACCAAAGTATTTTTTTGGTAAGATACTGGTACTTTTACTCAAGTATCACTTTGTGGTATTTTATACAACACTGGACTCGATCAGGAAACCAAACTAAACCAAAACATAAAGTCTGACAACAGACACTTCGGTAAGACAATTTTAAAGGAGCTCTAACAAGTACATAACTTTATTTCTTTCTTTTGTTGTTTTCTTTTTTTCATGTGATGCTTTAAGACAACATGAGTTGAAGGCTGAAAAAAAAAAAAAAAACGTACTGTATTAGAAAGTAAACAATGATGTTTGAGTGCCCTCTGCTGGAAAGTAAAGTAATTTACTCACCATCATTTAAAACAATTGCTGATTATACAGTATTAACTTTAAAAAATAGGTCAAACTAAATATTTTCAATTTAAAAAAATATAAATCTGTATTTAGACAGATATATAGTAATTTAAGGTTTTATTTAGGTATTTCCTCATAGGATCATATCTGAGTATTGGATAAGGTTAATACAGATAAAACAGAACTGTGGGTTTATTCTAAAGGGCTGAAAGCAGACCTGAGCAGAAAATTGCTGGTACTCTTCAGGTAGGATCCAGGAACGAGGATAGAAGTCGTATTCCTCTGGGAAAAGTTGCTGCATGGTCCTCATGGCTCTGCTCAGGTTGATCTTCCTCAGCATCTCAACCATCCCTGCAGACAAACCAAATCCACAAACCGAGACCCTGAAGCACTCAGAGGTAATGTGGAATAAACGATAGTGATATTTTTCTTTACTTGGTTAAACGTTTGTGATTAATTGCTTTAACATTTTAGATTAAATGATGAACACACTTTATTTGTATTGAAATTAAACAATTAAAGTTCCTTCTTCACTATAAATAAAATATATTTTTTGTTTTGTTTTTATACGTAAAAGTCCCTAAGAAATACCTGGGAACTTGTTGACCTGCCCTGAAACAATGTGTTCATTGTCGTGGAAGGAAACACCGTGCCAGTAGATATCACACGGAGCTCGTCTTCCCAAAGGAAACTGAGGAAAAGAAGAAAGCAGGAAAACAAAGAATTATCTTAACCCTCAGAAAGCCCTTTAACTTTATGAAGTTAAGTGTTCCTTATGGGGAAGGTTTTAGAAATTTAGATTTTTAAAAACATTTTTATTTCCTATTAACATGCCCAAAATAGTTTGAGTCTGGACTGTTTTTTGTTTTCTTTAGAGTTTTGAGAAGACCATCAAGCCCACCGGGACCTTCGGAACCTGTAGCCAGAAATGATGCCTTGTTTTCTAGTAAAATTACACATTGGTTGTTGGTCCGAAATGGAGTTGTTTGTTTATTTTTAATATATATGTACATATAATTTTTGAAAGAAATTTAAAAACCCTACTTGGGCACAACACAAGTTTAAGTTTAGTCTTTTTCCTTTGACTGAACCTGATAAACCCAAGCTGTGACAGTGCGGTGCATCCATTACTGATGTGCTGATTTAGACTGAGCCAACTTTCTTAGACCTGAAGCAGCCAGCTCTGTAGCCTGCGTGGATATAAAACTGTTTTTGTATCATACTCATGCAACTTACACCTGTCTGTCCTTTTCATCCAAAATAAAACAGTTTTATCGGACGTGATGACAGACAGAACTGCACAGAAATGTCAAACGTAGCTCTTCTAGTTAATTTGTAGACCCTCAGTGATTTTTACAGAGGCTTTCAAATGTAAAAAAGCATCATAGAGTGTGTCAATGTAAAATTAAAGGGGCAATATCATGTACAATCATCAACTCTTGTGAGTTTTATATCATGTTATAATGTTATACTCTCATAAAAAACATGCCCAAAGTCTTGCTTTGACTCATTCATGCATGTTTGAGAAATCCTGCAGTGTTTTTAGGCAGCCATGCTGAGGAGCAAGCTCGTGGGTGAAACTGAAAGTGAAACTTAAAATGTCTGCTAAGCTCTCAACATTAGTTCTCACTCAGTGAAGCTCTTTTCAGATTAAAAATACCTTTGAGGAAATGTATTTTCAGATGTCAAGTAAATGGAACAGAAGCAGAAGGAGGTTCTTAAAGAGACAGAGGGCAATTTCAAGGTGTTTAGAAGAGGAAGTGATGAGAAAACAACTTTATTTTCTATTTAAATATAAAAACGGCATTTTAATAACAACTAAAGGTTACATAGATACTTTATTATGGTATAGTATTTAAATATATGCCTGAGAAACACATAATATTGCCCCTTTAAAGTATAGGGATACATGTCCATCCATTCCACCTCCTTGAGCCCTCCTACGTTCTGCCAAACAGAAAGGTAAGCTGAACAAACAAAGTGTAAATAACCAGTTTATTAACATATATAACACTTTGTTCTACTTCTATCTTATCTTAATTGTGTTTTAGGCTCTAAAGGAGATGGTGAGGCAGAACAAAAATACAGAAGGCAGGTTAAAGTTGGAGTTGGTTGTTCTGAGTAAACAGTGGATTAAGACTGAAAATATGAACAAACACACCTTACAGGTCCCTCATGGCACATTCAGAACCCTCAGACAGTGTCAACTCACCTGTAACAGTGCACCGGGAGGAGCCAGAGGGTCTTTATTTTTTTCACAAATTATCTATCAGGACATAGTGACATTTTTAACAAATATGTAAAAACTACAAGTCTATAAAAGTTACCGACTGTGGCTCTGACAGCTGACATATGGACATCTGTAAATATGGATTACCTGGCTGTTACATGCCACTACACTGAGTAAGGTCACAAAATGTGTCCATCAGTGTTGAGAGTGCAATACGTCCCACAGAACCGTACCACTGAAAATACGGCCCTTAAAGGACCTGATAGAGGAGTGGGTCATAGCCGACAGAGTCGTATGTTTCATCACAGATGCAGTATCCAATATGATCCCAGCTGATAGGGTTATTTAATTAACTAAAGCAAACAATCTGCATGGAACATGCTTTAAATTTAATTGTGAAAAACAACCAGCCTATTTCAAAATACCCCAATGCCTGGAACCAGTTTTTCTTTGTGTGGACGTTCACATTTTATTTTAAATGCAACTTCCATCAGACTCCAGTAACTGTCGATGTGACCCACATTCACAGATGACGTGACGTCACAGTCAGCACGCTGAGTTTACAAAAGTCAATATGGATGTTTCATGTTAGCATGTTGATTCTGAAGTTATCAAAGTCGATTAAATAATTATCTGACCTGCTGATTCAATTTACTGTTTACATTTGAAGCTGCCTCTGGTCGGCTGCTCCGGTGCAGCATGTTTTTATGCTAATGAAGCGATGTGCAGGAAGTAAAACTAACTAAAGTATTGATCCAGTAACTTTAGCATCAATATGGTCAGACACCAAAAACTGGACTTTTTTTTCTGTAGCTGAAGATGTGAACTACAAGATTTAATCTCACTGGAGGTTAGTGCCATTATTATGACTTGGATCGATCTGTATACACCAGGGGTCTGCAACCTGTGGCTCTGGGGCCACATGTGGCTCTTTGGTCCCTCTGCAGTGCCTCTTTAAAAATGTGACCAAACATAACAGAATAAATAATTTATTTTTTGTTTTGTTTTTTATACCCACAACAGAAATCAATTTGTATGCAAATATGTGAGCAATATTACTCATAAAAAAGTAAAACATGTTAGCTCATGCTAGCCTGTTGCTTACTTAAATAACACAACTTATTTTTCTTAAATCCATCAGAATTGCCTTTAAAGAATTTGAAGACTACATAATAAGAATTAGAAGGAAATAAATGCCTGAATAATTCAGTTGTACTAGTTTTTATGAAATTCGGTAAAAACAATATACAGTATTTTTCTTGTTTACATGAATATGATATTTTTATTTGTCCTGATGTGTATAATAATTATAATAATAGCAACATTTTTTAGTTTTATAATGTCACCTCCACTGACCGTGACGGTTCCTGAAAAGGCCTTGAAAAGGCCCGCGGACCACCAGTTGATAATCACAGTTGTAGCTTGTTTTGCGGCTCTGCACACATTTATTAGTGAGACGAGGAGCAGAAGTGGCTCTTTTGATTGTAAAAGTTGCAGACCCCTGGTATACACCCACTTCGCTGATGTAAAAGTTGGATGAAATGTGACATGACGGTTCAGACTGAGGTCACTTTACCAGTACCAGGTTCTAAACAAAAGAAATGTGTTTTTTTATATAATATCGTGTAATATTTGAGTTCTAACTCTGTAATATATATCAGCAAGTACCCAAATTGAAAAATTCTGAAATTGGGGCACCCCTAGAGAAAAAAGTCACATGATCGTGTTCTGACACTCCAGATATACAGACCATGACAGGGCAAATAAAGCACCACAAGTAAAGAGAAGCTGTCTCATAGCCACAACTGAAACTGATCAATGAAGTCCAGACAAGGTGGAGCAGCATGTACCACCTGCTGGCGCGAATAAATGAACAAACTGAGCCAGTGTGGGTCTCTACAGCCTCCTTAAACAGATCCTGCTCCACTGAAGACAACAGCATCAAGTTCATTCAAGGCCAGTGATGCAGCAAAACGCCTCAGAGCAGAGTTAGCTGCTGAGCTGACCCCATCAGCTGCTACTGGAGATCAGACTGGACTCAACATTTATTACCAGCAAGCCAGTTCTGGAATGTGTGTTTGGAACATGCTGCATGATATATGAGCACAATCAGTGTGACGTACGCACAATAGTCACACCGCAGGTCCTGCGATGTAGGAGGCAAATTAAATCAACGTGTAAACCATAAGTCATTAAAAAGGCTTTTATTTTGACTACACCCACAGCTGCTTCATTTGTCATGAAACTTTTGGGACAATATCGGCAGCATTTTTCTGAGAACTGTAGTAACTTTTGAGTTGTGGAGGAAGACGACAAGGGTGACGTGATTTGAATGAATGGGTGATTATCAGGCTTCTGCAGAATATGGAAGATAAATAATAGATGATGTAAGTAACCCACCATATGGCTAAGTTAAAAAGATAGGTAAAACTTTATTACCCCCGCCCCCCTCAATTTTTACCTCCGCCAAGGGCGAGGTAATGTTTTTGGTCGCATATGTCTGTCTGTCGTTCTGTCTGTGGACAACATTACTCAAAAATTTGTGGATGGATTGTCATGACATTTTTACCACATGTGGGTACTGGGCCAAGGAACACACCATTAAAGGAGACCAATTATTATGGGTCCTAGAAATTTTCATGGTATGTCTGTGGGCTATCCAGACCATGTTCATTCAATTTAATGCACAAAATAATTCTCAGATAATA
>NW_013952661.1:0-6107 GCF_001266775.1 Austrofundulus limnaeus
TATCACGTTATAACGTGATAGCGCTCAGATTTTTTTTTTCCTGCGTGATAGCAATACGCTTCCGTAAAAATAAGTTTCCATTCTCAGCAGGTTTCTAAGGTTCTTCTTCTACATATTAAAAAGTTGTTAAACATCTGAGTGGTGCACTACTGCTACTAGTGGTGAGAAAGTGTATTGCACCTTATTTAAAATCAATGTGGTCCCACGGCCCTCTGTGGACCAATGTTAAAAACTGTTGATCTTTTGAGGCCCTCAAGGTGGCGCTCGTGGCCCACAATTGGGCCGCGACCCTTAGGTTAAGAAACTCTGCTTTACACTACAATCTCTGTCCTCATTTACCCATTCACACAGTACTGCACCAGCTCTCTGCTAATCTAGACAAATCATTTTATATAGACTAAGTAGTGCTTTAACGGAGCAATAGGTAACTATTATAAAATATATGATTTACATATTTGTTAAAACTGTCACTATGTCCTGACAGATGATATTAGACAGATAATCTCTGAAAAAAATAAACTTCTGGCCCAGGGGATTGTCTTACTTGTCAATGATGCTCGTGAACGAGCTGCCCCCCCCCCACCCCCAGCCCACAGCATGCACACTCTTTCAAGCTCATTTTTGCTGTGTGCTACAGCTGTGCTAATGGCAGCTTAACAAGCTAATGCTGAAGGAAAACTACCAATATCTGGAGTGGCACCAGCTTTGAACAACAAAAAAAACAACAAAAAAAAAAAACAGGTAAACTAGACCTGTTTTTTCAATGAAAAATCAATTGAACGAATGGTACACGAATAATCCGTGCATCATTCGTTCTTTCTATTTTCAGCTGTGAATCAAAAATCAAATGATAAAAATGTTAATGGTTATTTTGTTTTTCTTTTTATTTTTTAACACCAAAAATGATAAATGTCCTGGTTTTTCACATTTCATTTTTAGGCTCAGATCAAAAATATGAAATGGAAAATCGGGCACTTGAACAGGGTCAGTGGTCAGTGTATCTTTTGTTCCTTGGATTTTTATTTTAGAAACGGGTATTAAAAAACAAGAATAGAGTGGATATTTGATTTTTGTTTGAAAATACTGAAATTAAAATTAAAATACAAAGCGTTTCTCATTCTTAGTGTCAAAAAGGGACAAACAAAATTTTTTAAATGATTTGAGTTTCATTTTCTGTTTCAGATAGCATAAAAGAAAATTATTTTAAGACAGAAACAAAAAAAGACTTGTTTTTTGTTTTCAACCACTATCTATTCCCCCACCAGAAGGGGAGCTCGCCTGGCAGCTCTGCATAATTAAACATTAATTTCTGTAAATAAAAGGCTGAAACACAGAGAAATATGTCCATAAACGAGTTGTCTGATGACTGTCTCTCTGTGACCAAAGGCTGCAGAGATAATTCATGTGGCTTTTGGCCAAATAAGTCTCTTTTACTGAATACATGTCGGCTACTTCCGTTTATCTCAATAAAAAGCTAAATGAGATAAATTTTATTCCATTAGTGTGTTGTACGATTGTTGTTCTGTGAGTAGAAAGTTTATTTTTTTGTCCTGAGTTTTCCATCCTGAAATTCAAAATCTGTAGTCTACTTTTTTCTCAGTTTGTGTCCTCTGAGTTTTCCTTTCAGCGAAGTGTGGGCGGTACTACGACTTTGATATTGATCTGATACCAATTAAATACTTGTCAAATATATTTGGTACCAAAGTCAACATCAATGCTTTTTACTTGTAATGGGATGTTTATCGAATAACTTTGTTATTGCAGACACACCTCCTGGTGGTGAAACAGATTATTGTAGGGAGACAGTAAGTTGGTACGACCTGTCATGGATTATGAACAAACAAGACTTTTTTTGTTTCTGTCTTAAAATAATTTTCTTTTTTGCTATCTGAAACAGAAAATAAAACTCAAATCATTTAAGAAATTTTGCTCATCCCCTTTTGACACTAAGAACGAGAAACGCTTTGTATTTTAATTTTAATTTCAGTATTTAAAAACAAAAATCAAATATCCAATCGTTTCTTGTTTTTTAATTCCTGTTTCAAAAATGAAAATCCAAGGAACAAAAGGGTCAGTGTATCTTTTGGTCATTGGATTTTTCATTTTGGAAACTGGTATTAAAAAATAAGAAACAAGCTGTTATTTGATTTTTATTTTAAAACACTGAAATAAAAATTACCGGTAAAATACAAAGCGTTTCTCATTCTTAGTGTCAAAAAGGGATAAACAAAATTTTAAAATGATTTGAATTCCATTTTCTGTTTCAGATAGCAAAAAAGAAAATTACAGTACTTTAGGACAGAAACGGAAAAAGGCTTGTTTGTTTGTATTATACGACTATTTATTCCCCCACCAGAGGGGGCGCTCGCCTGACAGCTCTGCATTATGAAACACTTATTTCTGTAAATAAGAGGCTGAAATCACAGAGAAATATGTCCATAAATGAGTTGTATGATGACTGTTGCTCAGTGACCAAAGGCTGCAGAGATACTTCATGTGGCTTTTGTCCAAATAAGTCTCTTTTACTGAATACATGTCGGCTACTGCCTCCACTTCACCTCATTTCTTCCAATAAAAAGCAAAATATGACAAATTACTGTAACCCTAAAATAATCTGTTTCACCACCAGAAGGGTTGTCTGCAATATCAAAGTTATTCGATAAACATCCCATTACAAGTAAAAAGCATTGATGTTGACTTTGGTAGCAAATAAATTTGCCAAGTATTTATTTGGTATCAGATCGATATCAAAGCCGTAGTACCGCCCACCCTTCGCTGAAAGGAAAACTCAGAGGACGCGAACTGACAGAAAAAAGCAAGATTTTGTCAAAACTCAGGAGGAAAATAACTTTCTGTTCACAGAACAACAACTGTACAACACACTCATATAATGAAAGTTGTCATATTTTGCTTTTTATTGGGAGAAATGGAGGTGAAGTGGAGTAGCTGACATGTATTCAGTAAAAGAGACTTATTTGGCCAAAAACCACATGAATTATCTCTGCAGCCTTTGGTCACAGAGCAACAGTCATCAGACAACTCATTTATGGACACTTCTCTATGTTTCAGCCTTTTATTTACAGAAATCAGTATTTTATTATGCAGAGCTGCCAGGCGAGCATCACTTCTGGTGGGGAAATAGTCATAAAATAACAATCAAGCCTTTTTCGTTTCTGTTTTAAAGTTATTTTCTTTTTTGCTATCTGAAACAGAAAATGAAACTCAAATCATTTAAAAAAAATTATCCTTTTTGACACTAAGAATGAGAAACGCTTTGTATTTTAATTTTAATTTCAGTGTTTTAAAACAAAAATCAAATAACAGCTCGTTTCTTGTTTTTTAATACCCGTTTCTAAAATAAAAATCCAAGGAACAAAAGATACACTGACCAAGTTGGTACGACCTGTTCATGGATTATGAACAAACAAGCCTTTTTTTGTTTCTGTCTTAAAGTAATTTTCTTTTATGCTATCTGAAACAGAAAATGAAACTCAAATCATTTAAAAAAATTTTGCTCATCCCCTTTTGACACTAAGAACGAGAAATGCTTTGTGTTTGAATTTTAATTTCAGTATTTTAAAACAAAAAATCAAATATCCACTCGTTTCTTGTTTTTTAATACCCGTTTCTAAAATAAAAATCCAAGGAACAAAAGATACACTGACCTACATTGAATGCACTTGAACAAAATTAGATTTTAATTTTTAATTTGTCCCTTTTATGTAACCTGGAAGTTTGATAAGAAGCATTAGCAAACAACCAACGTTAGCTCTTCCACACACTTTATCATAGTTGGTGGCAGGACAAAAGTTAGCTTGTCACTTGCTTTATTTATTACATAAATAAATAGTTGTAGATATAACGCCCACCATGATCAAAGGACCATATAAGCCAGTCAGATCAGCCATGAATAGTTATGAAAGACATCTGAGTAGATAATTTTTATTGTTTAATGAAAACAACACTACAAACAGGTAACAGGCTGCATACTAATGAAGAATTTATTGGGTTGTTTACTACTAACGTTTAAAGACACGACACATTGTATGGTCTTTTATTGGGTGAACAGTAATATCTTTTATAATGTGGTTATTTCTGATTGAATTAATGATTTTACCTGCAGACTGGGTTGTGGGACTCTTGATCAGGGTCTCTCAAACACTCAGGAGGCTTTTAGTCAGATACATGCCTGATTTAAAACAACACATATAAGAACTGTGATTAAACATTAGTGTGAGGAATAAAGTCTGACATTTCTGACTCCGTGTGGAGACAGCCTGCTCCTTTAACATGAGGTGGAGTCAGGATATGAAGAAAGCTGTTACTTCATGTGTGTTTCCTGGGTTTTTTCCTCACAGCTTGGCTGATGCCTGCTGGAGGCACAGAAAAGGTTAATCAGTCCACAGCTGTGTCCGGATGGTTGTGTACGGCTCACTCCAACATTCACATGTCATTATTCTTATCTGGTGTTAGATCTGAACAGGTAAAGGGCAACGAACTGTAAGAAAAATACGTGTTCAGTACGACTGAAGTCAAGATGAAAACACAACTGTTAAATAAAATGATTTGTGGACAGAATAAAGTCATACAACACCAGAATCCTGGAACCTGAGTGAGGTTTATTTGTCACCGGGCTGACAAGGAAAACCACACTGGCTAAAAGCCAGGAAGTACCTGTTTTTATACACGATTCTTCAATGCCTGAGTTCGCCCCCTACTGACCTACGGCTGAATCACAGGCATTCAGACAAAGATCTCAACCTAATGTTATAACGGTTCACTTATGTGTTGTTTATGATTCGGGCATGTAACTACTCTATATCAATTAACACATAGTAGATTAATAATAGATCAAACATTATAAAAAGGAAACCCTAATAATCTAGTGTTGTGCTTCTAACATCTGTAATAACTATAAATTTCTTCAGAACACTGCTTATGTTTTAACACAAAGATCATATTGTTGAAACCTTTCATATTCAATGTAAGCATGTCTGCAGTGTGGTTTATAATAACTTTATACACATCTGCACACAAAAATCTGGAGTAACAATAACTATTTAAAGCTTTTAATATTCTCTCCATGCTAGCATCAATGTTATACCTTGTCCTCTTATTATTGAACATGTCAGCTGAACAACCTTTATTTTACAGTTCAAATCAACTTTGATCAAATAAAGTCTAATGTTAAAATTAATTGTGGATCACTTTTAAACTAACTAATAATACATTTAACTTGGAATTGTTAGAACATAGGATAAACACAGAGCTAAAGAAAATTAAAAATTGGTTTGACACGAATAAATTATCATTGAACTTCAGCAAAACGAAATTCATTATTTTTGGTTTTGTTAGAGCTAAACTAGAATAACAAGTTCGTTTAGAGGGGCTTCAAATAGAAAGGGTGACTGAAATTAATTTTCTTGGAGTAATAATTGATGAAAAATAAGCTGTAAATCTCATATCAGACGTGTACAAACCAAAGTGTCAAGATTATAATATTACATAAAACAAAACGAGTTCTGAATTACAAATGTCTTCATATTCTGTACTGTTCCATAGTTCTTCCATATTTAAATAACTGTGCAGTAATTTGGGGCAATAATTACAAAACTGTTATACAACATTATTCATTTTGCAAAAGAAAGCAATGATAATTCATGGGGTTGGATACAGGGATCACACCAATTCATTATTTTTTGTCAAAACTACTAAAATGTACAGATCTGGTAGAGTTACAAACAGCACTAATAACATTTAAAGCAAAAAAACAAATTATTACCAGGCAATATTCAGACATTATTTGTTGAAGCGGAGAGGCGTTATCATTTAAAGGGTTAACTTTAAATCAAGGGTTGTTCATAAAACTCGTAAAGCGTTTTGTATTTCTGCAGAGTAAAACTGTGGAACTTAACGAATGTCCAAACATTATAAGATTAAGATGTAAAAAAATGTTATTTACAAAAAATAGGGATGCTGAGTGTGTCTGAGTATTGTTATTACTTTTTATTTATTTTTATTTTTCCAATACATGGAGCTGTTTGTGGCTGTGTATATATGTGCGTACATGTGTGTATGTGTACATTTATGTGTGTATGCATGTACAC
>NW_013952661.1:6712-11357 GCF_001266775.1 Austrofundulus limnaeus
CACACACACACACACACACACACACACACACACACACACACACACACGTTCTAAAATAAACCCAAGCAAACAAGAAGCCCAGCCCTGCCTTCAGACCGTCACACTTCTCTGGAGCCGTGTGAGGCAATGGGCCATAATGGAAACTGGTTTGTTTGTGTGAGACCACCTCCTCATATCGGTCAAATCAACATATTTTCCTCGGTTACTGAAGGGCCCTGCCATGTTCTTTAAAGTACCAGACAGTAAAGAGACGGTCTGTTTCAGAGCCTATCAAACCTTAAAGCTTAGTTACAAAAATAACCGGTGGTCCATTTGATGCTGGTGCTGGCCCGTGGTGCGCTGCCACTCGACACCCGTGGCTTGTTCTGATGTGAGCAATCATGCTGGACCTGGTGTTGCTGCTTAGTTTGGACACACTGACTTCTGTGTCTATTTTGGTATGTTCTCAGCTCAGACTGGCCACACCAGTGAACAAGGATCCAAGAGCTCACTTAGGTGAGTTCCTTTTCATTCATTTTCTTTCATTCAGGCAGCAACTTTAAGAAACTGTTTCAACTGACACTTTTAACTGTCTTCATCTCACTTTAGATTCTTGTTTCTATATTTAGGATCAGTCCAAACCGAGCTCGTCCTGAGCATGTAGCACTCATCACTACGGTAAGAAAACTGACATTTAAAAGACTGGATTGAGAGAAGGAAAGTTTCTGAAGGTTTTGTGTCTAAGAAGGACTTTTTGCATCTATGTTTTTCTTATTTTTATAAAACTATACAGAAAATATAGAGTTGTGTTGTTGTGTCATATTCTCTTTAATCTTAAAAGAAAGTAAAACGTTAAACTTGAGTATTTGAACTTCTACATAACGCCACCTCAGTTCTTGAATATAAATACACGAGCAGATGCTGGGAAAGTACCGGAGCTGCTAACTGATCTCTGGTTATGAGAGCTAGAAATAAGTTGGCGAACAAAGTGTCTTGAAAAGCCAAAACTGTGACCCAGTTTACATGAAGATACAGTAAAGTCAAACCAGTTTCCTGACAAGGTTTAAAAGTTATATTTAAAAATATACACATTATTACCAAGAGAGGAACTTGTCTTCCTGGCAAACTGTTGTTATCCTGCAGTCCTAAACTGTGAATACAGATATTTCTATACTCTAAGAATGCTTTCAAAATATAATTTAATGTGCATTTAAACACAATGATTTATAAAATGCTCACATTTGTTTCGATCAACTTGAATTTCTTCTCCTTGGACTGAAGTTGTGAGTGTGGCTGTGTGACAGGGTGTGACCTTATGAAGTGGTTATTCTGAGAGCTCACAGTCAGTTAACGAATAAGTAAACTACAGCGCCGCAGCCGACCGCTCATTTTATGTGTTTTAAAGGGATCCAGGATTAGTTGTAACTTTAGACTTTATTTGATAAACATTTATTTTAACTGTAAAATAAAGACTGTAAAAATACTGTAGGATGTTTAGTTTTGTAAATTAAAAAATATATATTTTAACACGGACGGAGCCATTTTATTTKCACACAAAGCATTCTGGGTAAATGATGACGTGGATAGGTCCTCGGTGTGAGGCTGCTAGCGAGCTATATCCACCCTGAAGGTTAATCTTGGACAATATCTGATGATCGACTCTTTAAAATGAAACCAGAGAGCGTTGACAGAGAGGAGAAGGTAGAAATGACTCAGCCTGGAACTGAAAATATGGATGGAGGACAAAAGAGCTGCTTCATGGAAGAAGAAACTCAACTTAGCCTGTTAGCTTTAGCATTAGCCCCGATGCTATCACCATATATATTAGCTCAGCGCTACACATTCTCCTCTCATCACTGAGGTCCTCCATCCACATGACAGAGAGGGGAACACAAAAATGACTCAGCCTGTAACTGAAAATATGGATGGAGGACCTCAGTTTAGCTTGTTTGTTGTGCTAGCGCTGAGCTAATACATATAAGACAATATAGCATCAGCGCTAGCACAAAAGCTAACAGGCTAATCTGAGGTTGTTCTTCCATGAAGCAGCTCTGTTGTCCTCCATCCATATTTTCAGTTCCAGGCTGAGTCATTTCTACCTTCTCCTCTCTGTCAACGCTCTCTGGTTTCATTTTAAAGAGTCGATCATCAGATATTGTCCAAGATTAACCTTCAGGGTGGATATAGCTCGCTAGCAGCCTCGCACCGAGGACCTATCTACGTCATCATTTACCCAGAATGCTTTGTGTGTAAATAAAATGGCTCCGTCCATGTAATATATTTATAAACTTTTAGTTTAAAAATGAAAAAAACTAAACATCCTACAGTATTTTTACAGTCTTTATTTTACAGTTAAAATAAATGTTTATCAAATAAAGTCTGTTACAACTAATCAGGGATCCCTTTAATCACTCAAAAACTCACCAGATTTGGAAATAATTTTGAAGAACTCTGTTCATGTGACTCTGCTTGGTGTAAAATAATTACTGTGGTTGTTGAGAAGTTTAGTTTGAAAATCAAACTTTTGCAGCTGTGTTTTTCATATTGCTGTCATGGTCTGCTGAAGGCTGAAGGACAATGTTCCTGTGAAACTGTCAGAATGTAATCAATGAAGGAACATTTAAAGTCAACCCAGTTAAAGATGGCTGCCAAAGCTAACTGAGCAGAGAAAACACAACAGTGGCTATGTTACTCAATTTTAAATATTGTGATGAAACTGAGTGGTAGCAGCTAAACATTATCCCTAAAACACACTCCTATCATGAGCCGCAGTTCAAATTTTAAGAGGAATCATCTGATGTGTTCACAGCTGAATAACCTTTTTCCTCACACATTTCATGATGGCTGCCACAGCTAATTAACATTAGTAAACACAAAAACCAAACAGCTCAATTAAAAAACAATCAGCTAAAATTAGTTGTGACAGTGGCCTGAGAGTCATTCACAAGGTTTGTAAATGGGCTGAAAGTTTGTGCAAAATTTCCTAAAATCTTCCATGGGAAGTTAAACTGGTGACTTATGGAAATAACCCAGTGGTAAACTTCAAAATGAAAACTTTCCATAATCATGTGATTTTATTGGAAATAACATCAGATTAGGTGTAATTTAATCAAACTGCATCATATTCAGATTGCACAACGGTTCAGTGGTTAGCACCAACGCCTCCCACCCCGGTTCAGACCTGGGGTCTCTGTGTGGAGTTTGCATGTTCTCCTCGTGCTTAGGTGGGTTTTCTCTGGTACTCCGGTTTCTCCCACAACACAAACACATGTACAACAGGTTGTCTTCAGGCCCAGGCCTCCTTTGAAGAAGAGTTCTGAGATCTCAGTGGGACTTGCCTGGTTAAATAATGGTAAATGAAACTATAGAAATTGTTATTTTGCCATAAAGGAAAATAACATTAGACCCAAAGTTTATGGAAGCAACAAAGTGAATAACCTAATTTGCATTATCAGTGATGACATCACCGTGTTAAATGGTGCAACTTTTAGAGTACAACAAATTTTGAACCATTTTACACTTCTTGTAAACATTTTCTAAATTTGTACAAATAACAGAAAAAAGCCGTAGGTACATGATAATTATTGTGTTGCCATGCAGCAGTTAGCATGTGGCCAGCAATCAGCTAATTCTGAGCAGCATTGTTGTGAGAGACAGACTATTAGAGTCAGATTATATACAGCCTGCAATGTTTTGTCTTTAACTGTTTAAATGTGCATACGTATTATTATTATTATTATTATTATTATTATTATTATTATTATTATTATTATTATTTATTATTGATATTTGGTGTATGTCAATATAAATGGATCATCTTTTAAAGTAGGCTATTTATGAAATGACAAAGAACACACTGGTTGTGTGTTGGGAGACTGATTTTTTTACTGTGTTCCTGAACACAACATACAGTAACTCCTTCCACAGCCAAGGTGCAGAGTGACAGGAGCCTGTTTTCAAAGTTGAGCTTCAAAAAAGAAAAGAAAGCTTTTTGGATGAATTGACGACTCCAGTTGTGACTTATAGCTGCAGCAAATAAAACTAAGAATTACTTCATAATGTAAAGTGCTGACACGTTCTTCATTCTATTACAATAGAAATAATTAGACTAATTCAGACTTGTCCATGTAAACAATCAACAGTCTGCACTGAAGTCACAGCAATCATTTTGTTGTGGTCAGTGGCCACACGTTAATTATTGCGTGCTCACAACTTTATAATGCATGGTAATGCAATGATTATGTCGTGGCCACGCATTATTAAAGCATGGCCACACTATAATTTTTTTTCTCCAATGTCACCAGTGGGCTCCGTATTTTTGCAGTTACTAATGCTTATAAGTAAAATCAGGCATCTTGTGCTGAAATCACTTATAGCTACATTTTGTATTAAATTTTTTAGAAACATATTTAGTTTGTTGGTATTTTATGTGGTGATAGTGAACTGTCCTGAATGTGCATTATTAAATGACTGCAGAGCTGATACACAGGGAGATATGAACACTGGGCCTCATGCAAGAAGCGTTCGTACGCACAGATTTGTTCTTAAGTTGTGCGTACGAGTGATTTAGGAGAATTTGTGYCATTCACCAATGTTTTCGTTTTCTACGATTTTTTTCAGATACGAACAAAATTCACGAGTGGTCCAGACCTGTCGTATATTTTAC
>NW_013952661.1:12942-28659 GCF_001266775.1 Austrofundulus limnaeus
ATATATATATATATTTGTGTTGATAAGACTGAGTGGTCTGTTGACTGACCTTTGTATTTGTTCAAATAATCGTTATGGGCAGGTTACAATATAAAAATATTTGTCATAATCATGTCTTGTGATCATTTAACAGGAGTTTTACTTTTAAACTGTAAGTGTTTTTAATTTAGTTATGCTAGTTATGATAGTTTAGTTATGAGATAAATACAATAAAAATTAAACCAAGATTTATAATAATTATCATTTTGATCCGTACATTGGTAATGTCTGACTGGGCCTCGTGTCACTTTATGTTCAACAAATTGGGCCCCGAGGTCAAAAAGGTTAAGAACCCCTGAACTAGACCATAATGCATTGCAAAACACTGATTTGGAGCATGCACATTAGTAACTGTAATAATGGTCAATTCACAACTCATACTTCAAGTGAGATCTTCCATAATGTTTATTTTTTTCAGATTTTGACTAAAACATTTCCACCTCTGTCCTTTCTTATCACAGGATCTTAGTCTGAAACTGGCAGGAAGTGCAACAGGTGATGAGCATGCAAGGCTTTTTTTTAGTAATCTGAGCCTTTTTTTCCCTCATAGCCACCAAGCCTACATTTAGTGTTCAAAGCTTAAAGTAGACATTTCTTAAAATAGCCTTGTGCATGGTCTGGAGTGTTCGTCTGCTGCCTGCTTAGTTCCAGCATGGTCCAAGAGACCACTTGTTTTGTACATAAAGGTCACAAGTGCAATGATGGAATTCAAATCCTTTTATATGAATCAAGTCATTAAGGTTGATTGAATGAAGTTGAATAGCGACACTAATCACATCATTTTTTTTGCAGGTGATTTCCAGACCCCAGCATGTCCACGATGCCGACTTGAGCTGAAGTCAAATTAGAAAAACCTGCAAAGTTGCAGCAGCTAAAAAAAGGTGATGCACAAACAGTAAGACACTTGCTGGCACCATGAGCTGCTTGGAGAAGCAACACACAAGTCATCGGCTGGGGAGCATGCTTCACCATCGCTTCCCTAACGGGTTCACAGACCTGTTCATGGACGAGACCGACCGGGAGGTCAGCACCCTCACTGACAGAGCCTTCCGCAGTCTCTGCGTTGGAGACGACGCAGTTTACAACGACGACTTCTTGTATGGATATTCACCTTATAGCTGCCTCAAACCTTTGGCAGGGGAGCCGCTTAAGAAAAAATATCCCAAGGAATCTAAAAAGGAAGAGCCACACAAACCTGACAAAGGGGTTTCTCAGTCCTGGAAACAGCAGCAGCAGAGCATATCCCACATGTCATCATTCCTTAAGGTGTTCAGTGCTGCAGAGGAAAGCTGTGAAGGAATGATAATCAGAAACGGAGACATGACAGATTCTAATGGAGAATCATGGGATAAATCTGCCCTGCGCAGCATAGAGAAAGAGTTATCAGAGTTTTCCTCTAATTGTCACACGAGTCTCCAAAACAGGCATCACAAGAACCAGCTGCCGCATCAGTCTGGAAACGGTTCGACTAATAAAAACAGCAAAGACGTCAACCTTTCATCTGGGAAATTCACAAGGATTAAACACGGAAAATCTACTGTCAAGCTACGGAAACTTAACATCAAAAACTTCTTCCTTCACAGCGAGCTCAGTCCTTTCCAAACATGGACAGACTGTAACCGGTTTCCTTTTGCCCAAGAAAACACAGTCGGCAATATTCTCTCCACAGATAATATCTCTAAATGGTACGATTTGCCATTTTATAAGAAGCTAACTGAAGCACACAGAAAGGAGACTCTTCATTCTGAAGAGGCACAGACATGCCAAAAACAACAAGTGGATCCCTCTGACACCAACGTTTCTAAACCCAACCCTGCCCCCCCAGTTGTTTTACCAAAGCCCTCTGCTCCTCTGGCTGAGAAGAGGTGCTCTTCAGATGGGGGGGATGCACATGCTGCCCCCTGGAGGCGCAACAAGTCCAGAGCAAAAAGTACAGTTCCAGCCAATCAGGTTGGAATACCACCTCAAGAGAGCAACTCAAAAACAACCAATGAAAGTATTTTGTTGCCCAAAAAGGAAATAAAATCTGTGGAAGTGAAAGCGGTTGAGGATGACAGCCCTTTGGCCTCTACTCCGTTCAGCATCTGCCAGCTGATGACACCAGTCATTCCCTCCAGACAGCCAACGGAGACTTCAGAAGTCCTCCAAGCTGTTCTCTCACCCTCAGTTTGTGATCTCCTGGGAAGGCCTCACTCTGAGGTCAAAGGAACTCCTGAACCTCCAGTTAAGAGGGAAAGCTACAAATCACTGGCATCCAGCATCCTCTTCAACCTGAAGGACAACAGGAAGAGGGTGAAGAGTCGATACAGTCCACCTAAATTCATAACTTCTGAGGTGCCCGATGGTGGACCCCAGTCTCCACAAACAGACTGTGTAAATCAAGCTGCTTCTGAAGACACTCCATCTGGTTTAAACACACCTGATATTCTGAAAGATGCACTGGCAGTTTTCAGTCCTCCTTTGGAACCTTTAGTATCCTCAAATGTTGATCTTACAAAGCATGACAAGACTCTATCAGATGACTATTTGTTGTCAAACTTGCTGCAGAACAAACAGGATTCTGTAGGCAACAACCATGGAGAAGAGTACCCCAATTCTCCATTTATACCATTAAAGAAAAACAAAAGCCCCATGGCTAAAAAGCAAAACTATCCCTCTTTGAATTTGTATAAGAAAGCCAGTCCTGCTGACACTGATGTTAAATATCTTCAGGTACCTCTGAGCATCAGCACTCCAGCAAATGTTCCACCTGCTGAAACAAAAGACGGAGAGCTTCCAAAAAACACAGGGCTTTCACCAAAAACTCTGAACGTAGTCAAAGATTTTTCACCAATGATTTCACCCTGCTCAGATGAGAATGTGGGGCTGTCACCGGGTTGGAAACAACTACCAAATGTCCCAGACAAAACTAAACGCATGGTGAAAAACACAAGAGAAAAATACTCTTGTTTGCAACCAACTTCTGAAGAAAACAATCCAGGTGGGCAAACGAGTATGATGAATGTGATCAGAGCAGCAAGAGATGCAATTAATTCAGCCAGAAATAAAGCTCAATCTGCAAGTTATCCAGATAACATCAAATGGCAAATTTCACACACTGAAGAAATAAAGCAGAAAGACACTGAACAAAGAGTCTCGAAAGAAACATTTGGTTGCATAGGGCAAAGTCCAGAAACAGCAAATGATGTTTTATCACAAAATACTGCTACTGGTGAATTGCTGATTGGCAAAAGCAGCCATTCGAACAGAGAGCCTCCTCCTGTTCCAAAAAGAAACTTCGCCAAATCAAGCATACGACACTCTCTGGACAAACAGACACGATGTAAAGTTGACAAAGCCTCTAGTGGTGATTTGAGGGATGATAAAGTGAATTTTTCACCAAAGCAAAATGAACCTGTCTCAAAACAAGATAAGCAGAAACATGCATTCTCAGCTAGACAGAACAATTATATCAAGCATCAAAGATATGCAGTGACAGACGACGAGCAAACAAAGGAGTATAAGAAAAACCGTACGAAAACAAGGACGGGAAAAGAGACGGATAACGAAACAACCTCTTTAGAAGAAATGAGAGAGAGTGAGCATATTTTTAATGACTTGCAGGCTGCGAAAGTGCTAGACAGGGTGCGACTAGGTGATAGAATGCTTGAGTTTGCAAGAACCAAATTAGAAGTTCTTAAAACTGATGAGGAGACAAAGGTTGAAAATGAGCTGATCTCTAGGGAACTTCGTAACATAAAGAAAGGCATGCTATCCTTGAGAGGGAACACGTCAGCTAAGAAAAAAATATTTGCACAAAAAGAGAAAGAGGCTTTCACAAACGTAGACAGTCATGTTATTGCGAACAAAGCACTTGACAATTATGACAGAGCTAAAATGGCACTTGAAGAGGTTATTTCAGAACGGGAGAGGAAGAAGACAGAGGAAGGTTCAGTTCTGACATCTGAAGAAAAGGACAGAAGTTCTGAAACACGGGTGCAGGAGGGCACCAAAGACTGCATCACAGAGCTCAGAGAGGGTCAGGAGAGATTAGGGGACTTTAGAAACCAGAATCAGCTGAGACAGACTCAACCTGGTGAGACTCAGAAATCAGGTGGTAGGGCTGATTTACCTGACAGGAACACTGTTAGCAATGAACAAAATGCTACTCAAAACTCAGAGTTCTATTTTGAGGGACACAGCAGGTCTACTGAAGAAGGTAGAAAGTACTCTATGAATGAATGTGTGGACAAAACACTTGGTACTCCTCTTGTTCCCCCCAGGAACAAAAAAGGAGGTAACAAAAGAGACGGAAGCATAACTGAAGAGAAAAATACAGATGGTGAAATTGTCAAAAGCAAAGGTGAAATTATTGAAAACCCTGCTGAACAGTATGTTCAGACGAGGACAAGTTCAGAAATTAAAGACGCTCCACCCACTCAATATGAAACTTTATTATACAAAGAGAGGCAGGATAATGTGAATAACGCCAATTTAAAATTAAACACTGCTACAGATAGCAAAACATGTGGGTCAGCGTTATTGTTAAATGACTCACTATCTGAAAATGCAGCTTGTTTATCAACAAAACTAAGAGAAAATGAAAGTAAGGGAGATAGCTCTCAGATTATCATGTGTCCAAATGAGGGTGATGATTCTCAAAAGACTAGCAAGAAAAAGCAAAAGTCCCCGTTAAAACCCGACCACTTAATCAGGCCAGACGAAAATACGACCAAGAGTCCCAAACAAGAAACACAAACTGATAAAATAAATAATGAAGATGCGGACACAGAGGCTTTCTGTGAAATACCCAGAAATATAGTTTCACCCTTACTGTTACTAAATGGTATCAGCATGGCTCAGAGTCCACCAGATCAAGGCAGCCTGTCCTCTAAATCCTCCTACTTCTCTGTGGAGAGTGCACTGCCAAGAAACACAGAGACAGAGTCAAATGTCTACCACTCTTTGGAAAACCTTGCTCTCGAGGTGGAGAAGGCTAATGGGCCAGGGCAGACTGTTTTACAAAAAGAAATGGACAAAGTTTTGGTGGAATATTATTCTTTAAATGATTGTGAAAAGGGCTTGGAGGAAAAAATGCTCCAGATGAAGACTCCTCGGAAAAAGCCAGAGGATGCGGACAGAAACAACACAGAGACTGTCACAACAAATGAACAAAAAACTCATGATGAAAATGATCCAACAGTGTCACCCACTACTACTTTTTCTCCAACTTCTGAAATACCTGCCTTGTTCAAAATCAAAGACAACACTTTCAGTAACAGGACAAAGAAGCCTGTAGTGCCCTGGTCACCAAGAGGGAGTCTGAATACATCAGAAATGATAGAAAAAAAGTCACATCCCACAAAGGAAAATCCAGAGTTCTCGCTAGTAAATGAAACTTGTGCCATCAATACTGCTGTGACTCCTTCAGAACTGCTCAATACTGGAGAGAATTTATCACCACTGCTGTCACTTTTATCTTCAAAAGAAAACCCAAAGAAAGCCCAGGTTGGAGTGTTCCTCACTGTCCCACAGGAAGACGACACATCTTCTCGAGTGACGCCATCATCTGAAGGTATGGAAAGCATAACAACCAGCACAGCTGACACAGCTGACAAGGCAGGAATGAATGCTGGGGTTCTGGTAGAGAGTGAAAGCACAAAGGCTCCCAGTAAACCATCAGAATCCATCTGTAGCGGCAGCGACAACCAAACAGAGCTGCCCAAGCCTCCAGTAATATTACCCAAATCTGAAAAGGCAGTTTTAAAAGCCATTAAGCTGACAAACAGAAGGATGAAGAAGGAAGAGGCCCAGAGGTTGTCTCAAAAATCATCTCAAACCAGCAGTAAACACACAGCAGATAGGCCGAAGAGTGATAAATTAGAGCAGAAAACCAACAGCAGCGCTAAAACTGGCAGGAAAAGTGACAAAAAACACATAGAAAAAAATAAAGACAGTACTCCACATCATGAAATTCACCTTAGCCATGACAATACCCAGAGTGAGCCACCACAAAGCTACAATAAAAACCATCATCACAAGCAAGCAACAATGAGCCACACAACTCAAAGACAGAGCCATGATTCAGTGGATTGCATTAACCAGAACAGAGACATGCCACCTGAGAGAACTTTAGAAAGACAGGGACGCAGCAGCAACAGACGAGTTCAAGAAAAAACAAAGCAGAGACATTACAGCAATGACAGAATCGTCGGTACTGCACCTGTATACAAAGATCCGGCTGACGAGAGGCCAACCTCAGACAGGTCCTTCCATCGGTCCCAAAGCATCGACAGGTACATGGTAGGCAAAGCAGAGCTCAGTGCTCATGTGTCAACCAATGAAAAGCTTGAACCCAGGGCTCAGCGCATTGAGAAATCCATTATGCATGAGCTTCAGCAAAGAGGACGAGCCAGAAACAAGGAAAGCCAAGGCAACCCACTGAGAAGAAGTCATAGCATTGATGCCTACCCCACTGAAGCGCCACTTCTGTCCCGCCAGCTGAGCAACAGTAGCCAGCTCTCTCGTCAGTCTAGCATCGAGCACACTATTGTCACACAGTCCTTCCCTATGACTCAACGGAAACTCCTCCAGGATCCAGACTCTGGGCAGTACTTTTTTGTTGACTTGCCTGTACAAGTCAAGACAAAAACGTTCTTCGATCCCGACACAGGGAGCTATGTCCAGCTGCCACTCCAGACACCAGATGGCGCTCTTCCTCATGCATCCCACATGGAAGTCCTGACTCCACCGATGGTTGTTTACCACAGCTTTGTGCCTGTCCCTCTGTCCCCCATGGCTCGTAACGCCACCATCCAAACACCTCAGATAGAGCTGAATGATTTAGAGCAGAAGCATTTGGAAAGGGTGAGACAAAAGCACTGTAAAGAGGGACATCCATATTTGGAGCCTGCCTACAGCCAACAGGACCATTTGTTGGGAGAGTTCATGAGCACAGAGGAACTGGACTGTCCCAGTTGAGGAGGTTTTTCATTTATAAAATTGTGGTGTTCATTGCATTCCCGGAGTTATTTTTGTGATGTTTTTGTGATTTATGTTTTTTAACTTATTTCCAGCTTACCTTCCTTCAGCATAATTCAGTCAGATCATCAACAGTTTACAGACATTAAAGGGATAGTCTGGTCATTTTTAAGGTTTTCTGTCAAATAGTTATGAATAGTTAGAAAGATCAATTATGACATCAGTTATAAAGAGTAGTGATAAAAGGGCAAAAGTTCTAGTTTAGACTATGTTGATGGATAATGTGCCTGTTTTTATTACTGTTTTTGAGCCACATAAAACAACTCATTCTAAAAAATGACATACTGGTGTGAACTTCTACACTTTTGCAGGATACTGCTTGTAGATTTTGCTGCTGTTTTTTTGTGTTATGATATGAATGTACAAATTGCTTGCTGAGGATGATGGACTGTGTGTGTGCTGAAGCTTCTGAACGTGTCAATCTGCCCGATCAGCACATCTGATCAATGAAAAACATTACTCAACTCAGTGGAAGGATACGTTCATTAGCCTCAGCGCCATCAGCATACAGTCCAATGGTCTGTGTTCTGTACACATATTGTACATTGTACAAAGGTGTAGATGTTACCATATGTAGTGTTTTTTCACACAGGAATGTTGTTCTTGACAAATAGTTATTTGGCTAACTATTAGCCTGATTAACACTTTTTCACTTCTCTCTTTGCTTTGTGCTCTCTGATTGATGTCTTTAAGGTAGTATGGATAACTATTTGACAGAACGTCACCTCAAATGTGACCACAGAATAAATAATGGTAAAAAAAAGTATCTCAAAGTTATAAAAACACAGCAGTGACAGTTTTATTGACTGTAAGAAATGTAGAAAAAGTTCAACAGCTTAGTGAACTGGTCATAGACTGAGTAGTAAGAAAGCACCTTAAAACACCACGTAAATGGTCCTGGAAATGCAAAGTACACCTTTTATGCAGTGTTACAAGATGGACTTTTTCTTTATTTCTCGGTTTGTGTTTATTCTGGTCTCATTTTAATTTGAAATCAAACACAACGCAGAAGGAATCCTGGTTTTACGATTCTACCCAAATCTTCACTTGGATTGTGAGAAAACTAAGTTTGGTAAAAATTTACGAGACATATTTAAAACTTAAATTTTATTTGATGAATGTTGTATAGATGTTGATTGTAAGAAAATGTTAAATGTTTGAGAAGATTAAAGTTACATGGATTGTCCATGTACATAGTGTTTGAAGGTGAAATGTTTATTTTTTGTAAATGCTGACTGTTGTACTTTACAGTAGTGTGGTGGAACTTTTCCAACATTTCAGATATTTTAGCTTTTTTTCTTAACTGAAAAGCTTGTGTTTTGGAAATTTATACTTTTACCAGACAGTTTAAAATGATTTCCCAATGGGAATACTTGAATCTTATTAAAGTAACTTAAAACCACCTGCCAAAATTTTGTATACTGATTTTGACTAAATATGTACACAAAACAAAAGTTTTGA
The DNA here is from genome assembly GCF_001266775.1 of Austrofundulus limnaeus. Lineage (NCBI taxonomy): Eukaryota > Metazoa > Chordata > Actinopteri > Cyprinodontiformes > Rivulidae > Austrofundulus > Austrofundulus limnaeus. The sequence goes on from NW_013952661.1 coordinate 21,463, forward strand.
GATTGTTTTCAAACGTCAAAAATGTGAGTTATTTTATGGAAAAGCTTGTGGTATCAACCACTGCATATATTTTTAATTAAAAGGTATAAAAAAGAGAATTAGTACTGACATTAGTTGCCTTTTCCTGAACAGGAGTTAAGCAGAACTGTCGTGCGTCTGTGATCCATTCCAATAAAAACAGCTGTTTTTCTTCTTCTGTTGTTACTTGTTTTTTTTTTCTACTCACTTATCTTGTCAAAATGGTTCATCACGGTAACCAGAACTGATTTACAAATGTTAGGACTAGGGATGTTACGCTGCCTGCTTGACAGTGTTTCAAGCAAATGAAGCAAAAGTGTTGCAAGATGGTGTTTCGAGCGCTGCTGTCTAAGGATGTTAGAGACAAGATCACAGACCTGCACAAAGCTAGAATAGGCTACAAAACCATCAGTAAGATGCTGGGTGAGAAGGAGACAACTGTTGGTGAAATAGTAATGTTGTGGAATTCTTTATTTACCCAAAACAGAAACACGTGATCCAGTAATAAAAAGTACTCTGTGAATGGTCATCAGGATTTATTTGCACACATCACACAGGGCAGTGGGACAAAATGTGTGCAACGAGGCAGTCTCAAATAGGCCAAGGAGAGAATGATGTTTGATGAACAGCAACAAAATTGATTATTTCCTAACAGATATTGTCCTGGTTGTGAAATACTTTATCTGAGAGAAAACAGAGGATAAAGAGTAAAATAATAAAACATGATGACATTTTAAGGTAAACAGAAGAGGTCACTGATGCTTGACCTGAGAATAATGTGGGACTTTAGAGGATAAGTTGTTTTTCTAAGACAACTCGTCCCTTTTGATCAAACATTGATCACTAAAATACATTTGGAAAAATAATAGTTTGTCATTACAAAATTTTGAACCAACCATTGGTATAAATAAGTTTTAAGCTGAACTATTAAGTAAGCAATTGACCAAGAAAATAATAGTGACTTGAAGCAAATCTTGACAATAAAATGTTAAATAAAAATAAAAATTATAAAAAGAAATGACCTGAGAAGGATCATAATTAAAAAGAAAGGTCAGGTCAACAAAGCAAACAAAATCACATGAGATCAGGATTTTGTTATATTACTCTGATAAATTGTTTAGAGTAACCTAATAAAACCATACTTGAGAAAATAAATCCACAGTATTTTCCACTCCATTCAGGAAAGTCTTTTAATCCAACCCAACATTAAAACTGAAAAACCCAACAGTTTAAAAATATTCAAGAAAATTAGCACAGTGATAAAAAGTCAAACAGATGAAAATGAACTTAAAAACAAACCAATTCAAAAATAAATTAAAACAGAAATTTATATTTGAATTAAGTCAAAAATAAAAACACAAAAATAAAACACAAATCAACTTTTTGCTCTCTTTGTTTATTTGAGGGAAGACGATTGCTGCAGAGGAGTTACTTCCAGATTTGAGTCTGTCTTTGATGCCGGCAGGATCAGATGCAGGGCTTTGCCCCCACCCCAAATCAGAAAGACCAGCTGACCAGAGGGCACAAGACCAGCATCACATGCAGGGGGAGGAGCTTGTGCTGCAGCAGACATAAACTAAACAGAAAATTAAATAGAGAATAAAACTTCTGAAGTGAATACCTCAAAGATCAGGCTTGTAACGAGTATTCACCAGGCAGATCCAGTTATTTTCCTAATATTACTGCCTTCTAGGTCAAAAATAAAACCATTTTCCTTTTTTTTATATAAATACAGTCCAGCAATGTGGTTCTAATCAATAATATGTTGTTATGGTGAAAAACATCTTACTTTATGAAATGAGGTCTTGAAGTTCCACCAGGAAGGGTCACTCCAGGAAAATGCCATCAGATCAGCTGTTACCTCCTCACTGCATCCAGTCTCACTCTGATGGCAACTAGCACTGCCCACTGCACCCAGTGGTCCAGTCTTGGCCAGGCCCCCACGAGAGACTGGACACCTGAAAACCTGAACTTGTTCTCAGCAGGTAAAAGGCAGACAGCTCTCACAACTCTGCAACAGGTTAGTGGTTTCCACAGACTTCAGGACAAGACAGGACAGAGGCGACAGACTTTTCAGACTTTTGCAGATGCTGTCAACAAACTACAGTCCTGCAGCTCTAAATGCACCAACCTTTGTGCCCATAAGTCTCTCAGGTTTCTTCAAAGTCATGCTATGCATGGGGTGCAATGGGTTTCACCTCTTAGGCAATGAGAGAAAAATTCTGAGGCACTGACCTTTAGGAAATCCCGGATTGACCTCCTCCTTGGGAATGTAAAGGCTTAAAAAAAGAAAAAAGGAACACAAACAAAAGAGAAAGAAAAAAAGTTAGCAAACAGCTTCCGAAGTACTATAAAATAAAATATGCTTGTTTAGAACATACCTTACATCTCCACATTTTAATAAACCTTTAAACTGCACCTTAAATAGGAAAATGATGAAAAACAAAAACAGTAAAATAACAAACAAACTTCAAATTAAACGTTTTGAGGTCTCAAATTACTTTTTCAGTAACTAATATTAACCATTTCTTCATTACACTGAACATTTACTTCTGAACTGAAAAAGAACAAACCAAAAACACAAGATAAAAGAACTAAAACTAAGAAGCTTTACAGGAGACTCAGTTATTTGGACCAGGGATTTTTATGCCAGACTTTGTGGACTCATGAGACAGAGAAGAGAAAAAAAAACAATAATAAATAAAATATCTAATATTTAAAATATTAATGCACTGTAAACCCAAGTTAGTAATCATTACTAAAGCCATTTATACAAAGTGATTACACCAGGATGGTTAGTTTTTACAAAATCAAAAACCAATTCAAGCTCTGTTTACACAAAGTCTTGTATCCAAGCTTATCCATCACTAAATAACTTATGATCTTAAAACTAATGTTTATGAGTAATTGACTCAGCATTACTTGTTTATTAGTAATCATTACTCACGTTTATCAGTATTCATTTCTCGTGTTAATAGAAATCTTCAAATGTAAATTATGGCCAATCATTTTGTTTCTTATATGCAAGTGTAACATCAATGTGAAACTTGAGTAAACATTTCACCGTGTAAAGACTTGAATCATTAACAAAAAGCAGTTAATGATGCGTTTTGATGCAAAAAGCTGATGGCTCTGGTGGTACCAGAGCCATCAGCTTTTCTACAACAACTGCAGTCTCACTAACAGTTTTCAGGCTTGCCATTAGTGAATAAAATTACTGAATTATAATAGAACAAGAATAAGTCAATTCGTTCGTTGACACCAATATGTCGTGGAATTCTTTATTTACCCAGACGTTTTAAGGTAAGAAAAAGAGGTCACTGACTCTTGACCTGAGAAGAATGAGGGACTTTAGAGGATAATTTATTTTTCTAAGACAGTAAGAAAATTTAAGAAATACAAAATGGCTATCAATTGACATCAATCTGGGACTCCATGCAAAATCCCACCTCATGGGTATCCTGGATCATGAAGAAGGTGAGAGACCAGCCTAGAACTACACGGGGCAAAGTTGTTAATGGTCTCAAGTCAACTGGGACCACAGTCACCAAGAAAACCAGTGGTAACACATTACACCATTATGGAATAAAACCCTGCAGTGCCCCCAAGCTCCTCCTTGCTCAAGAAGGCACATGTTCAGGTCCATCTGAAGTTTTCCAATGAATACTTGGATAATTCTGAAAGGGATGAGAGGTGCTGTGGTCAGAGGAGCTCTTTGGCATCAACTCAACTCACCAGGTTTGGAGGAAGAGAAATGCTGACTATGACCCAAAGAACACCATCCCCACTATCAAGCATAGAGGTGGAAACGTTTTGGGGGGGTTTCTCTGCTAAAGGGACAGGACTACTTCACCGTATAAATGGGAGAATGGTTGGAGCCATGTACTGTAAAATCCTGAGTAACCACTACGTGCAACTCACAAACAGGTAGATTGAGACTCAGTTATTGTTTGTTAGAGGTGCTCAGCCATTAAGAGATGAGGAATGTGTGATTTCTGTTTAATCAAAATTAAATATAAAATGTTAAATTTGATCACAAAGTAAGTAAGTAAGTAAGTAAGTAAGTAAGTAAGTAAGTAAGTAAGTAAGTAAGTAATGTTTTATTTATATAGTGCCTTTCACAGAAATAAATTCACAAGGTGTTGAACATTCAGGGAAGGGGGGGAGGGGGCAGTTAAGACAGGTCATGCAGCAAACACAGTTGCACTACCTTAACAACAAAACAACAGAAAACTAAAAAACAACAAAGGAAAATGAGGAAAAAAGCAAAAACATCATAACATATCAACAATGTGACACACTATGGTGTTTATGAAAAAACCTCTGCATAGAGCAGATTTATTAGCCAGAGGAGTAAGTGAGATAAAGGGGCTCGAAGAATCCAGTCCCCAGAACCAGCGCAGCCAAAGTTCAGAATATTGATGGTCAATTGTTCATTCTGTGAGCCCTCAGCTTTCTCAGGAATCAGATCAAATGGGTGAGAGAGGAGGTGGTGTGTGTGGGGGAGAGCCTTGTCAACATCTTCCAACCAGAAAGGATTTAGACAACAGTCAAGGCCGTTGCCGGAGAGATCCAGATTCTGTAATCAGTTGTTTTGGGAACAAAAATGACAGGCAGACAACAACAATTTTCCCTCTGCCTTAATGTCTGCTGGAACTCTCAAGGTGGCGAATCCAATCAGGCAAAACGGTGTGGACACATACAGCCGAGCCGATCCATCAGCTTCTCCAATATGAATTCCATCTGTCCATCAAAGTCCAGGAACCACAGCTGGCCCGCGACTCTCAGTAGAACCACGTGCAGACCAAGTCCAGCTCGCTCAAGGCAAATGTAGGGGTCACCTCGAGTGAAGAAACAGGAGTTACTGCCTCAAAGCAGGTCTCGGAAGGCCTGACAGAAGGCAGGAACACTGAACTCTATTTTAGGCCATGACAGGTCATTTCAACCRAGAAGAGAACTTCAGTTCTCTTAATCAAATAATGAACAGAACAATCTTTTCTGTTCGTGATTCATTTGTTGTTTAACTAAGAATGTTTATGCATTTGTTAATCATAATAATGACAAGTCACAAAGAAGCAGAATCACTTCTATTCTTTTATCGTGCCTAAAAGATTAATTAATGGTGTAAAAATCACAGAGGAAATCATCACCATGTTTTCATTGTGTTTTTATATAAATCACTGTTTTTATTTTACTGAAACATCAGTAATATAATTTTGAGTTTTCTTAAGAAAACCTTTCATTTATCTGGACCAAGTTCAGACTGATTATTTAAACAGAAATGTTAATTAATCATCATAAATGTTTTACAGTGATTTCTCTTAGAGTCTATCAGAAAGAAAAGCTAAAGAGGAGGTTATCATTCTGTTGTGACAGCTACAGAATGTGTCCTTGCACTGGCGCCACTAGCAAAGTCTTTATCTCTCTTTCCTTTTCTGACTCAACTCTTAACGCCTGAGGGCGGACCCAAGTCGTCCGACTCTGTACTAACACGGACGTCTTGGAGAGACACACGAGACTCTTCTTCCTGAATGCCGAAATGGGAAGACCGGCTTTTCTCTCCGGAGGAACAGCCTGGCCGCAGGTCTGACTCAGAAGCCAAATAGAGTAGATTTGCTGGCCAGGACAGTAAGCACGCCGCTTCTGTCCACCCAGAGACACACATCTCATAAAGAGTGTTTTACCTCCCGAGGGGAGAACTTTTATTTTGAAGGACGACCGGAAACTTCAGCTAGAATCTTTCTGGTTTGGACTGAAACAGACGAAAGTTACCTGAAAAATACCTACTCGCCAAGGACCAGTAAGCGAGCTGATACAAGTTCCCTGGATGGTCGGAGGTGAGACAGTTCATACCCAGGGGTGCCTTAAGAAGACATCACCAGGTAAAAGCTGACGTGTTTGGAGTGACGTGTCATGTGGAAACTAAACGCAGAAAGGACGTGCTGATCCGGTTGACCACACTTGATAAAATAAAAGCAGAAACACTAACCTTTAATTTCAAACCTTTTCTTTCCTTCCTTTGCCAACCTTAAGTTAAAGTGCCAGTAGTATTGTTGGTTTTTAACATCAGAACTGACGTTTTTACTGTTCTATATATAAGTAATCTGAGTTTGAATGCGAACTGAAATTCGGACGCGAGTTTTGTCTCATTTAACTTTGAAGCTTGTTATAGGAAACCCACAATCAGGTGTAACTTATGATCTGTTCAATTTGTGTAAATAAATGATTGCATAATCTTTTATGAATCAACTTGAACTCGTCTGAGCGTTCCCTTATTGTGTCACTCTTCAATTTGCACAGTCAAATATTAAAGTAATGAGAAAAACCTTGGTAAAAATTTCTCTCATAACTTTGTTATGAGAAGATGTAGAGAGGCTTATTTAACATAAGTAACTCCCCTACACAAATGTCCGAGTGCTGATAGAATACGGCCATCCATCAAATGTGTCAGTCAGCCAGAAAATGAAAAGCCACAGATGCTGTTTTGTAGAACACCAGGAGACCACCAAGCCAATCTGCAGAATCCAGTGATCAGAATCCAGACATATATCCAGAACAGAGAAGAACAGAGGTCCCACGTCTTCCATGGAAGCAAATAAACTTTGTTCCAAAAGTTTTATTAAGAGACCAGCTAACCAAATCCATAAAAATTAAAATATCCATAATTTCTAGTTTCAGATAAAAAATGTAGAGAACACTCCAAGCAGCAAAGCAGGGAAAGACAAGGGAGGGCAGGAGAGAAGGAAAGAAGTGTCTTACTCCTCCGAGAGCGAAACAAAAAAAAAAAACTGGGCCATCAGACTGGGCTCATGTGGTTCTCGGAGAAAATGAATTTGACACCTCTGCCTTAAAGGGGCAATATCCTGTAAAATCAACATTTTTGAGTTTTATATCCTGTTATGATGTTATACTCTCCTAAAAAATCATGTCCAAAGCCTTGCTCTGACTCATTCATCATGTTTGAGAAATCCTGCAGCGTTTTTATGAAGCCATGCTGAGGAGCAAAACGACAGGTGGGGACCAGAAACACCTTTTACCAGAAACGCCTCTGGGACGTGTCTTTAAGCCGAGCTTCCTCATCATGGAGCACACCTCCCCACCCCCCACCTCACACACCCCGCCCATGACTCCTGCAGGCTCTCAGCAGTAACAGAGCAAAGTGAAAGTGAAACTTAAACT
>NW_013952661.1:28669-39764 GCF_001266775.1 Austrofundulus limnaeus
CCCCTACTTGGGTCACATTTGTCCTGGTTAACCTTAGTGTTGGGGTCAGGGTCAGGCTGTACAGAGGTCAAGAATGGTCTAAGGATACCATCCTATTTGGCCTCATAGCCCACAGTGTTTATGCTTTAGACACGCCCACTCTTGTGACACGCCCACTTTGATTCTGCAGATAACCCCTTCTTGGACAGGACAGAAGCAGGAGGAGGTTCTTAAAGAGACAGAGGCCAATTTCAAGGCGTTTAGAAGAAGAAGTGATGAGAAGATAAGTTTATTTTCTATTTAAACATAAAAACAGCATTTTAATAACAACTAAAGGTGACATAGATACTTTATTATGGTATAGTATTTAAATATATGCCTGAGAAACACATAATATTGGCCCTTTAAAGGAATGTCCGGTCTTTAATTTGAATTGAAATAGATTTTTTTGTAGATCTATTAATGAAATATTTTTTTTAATTACTAGACTTCTCTGAACAAAAAACAAAAAAGTCTGTAATGTTTAGATACTTTTATTCTTCAAAATAAAACAATATTTTCCTTGTTTTTATAAACCCTAGAAACTGTGTCTGTCCCCTCTCAGTCCTGAGCCCACAGAGTCAGTGACAGCCACAGCTTAATGCCACCATGTCATCAAACTGCTTCAGAACTACGTTCTCCTCATCATCAAAGTACAACAAACTGATGGACTGCAGTCTGTTGGGCACACAGCAGGGCGCCCCCACCACACTGCTGGACAGCTTGAGTGCATGCATGATGGAGCGCACCGTGGCGTGGTTGGTGGCTCTGAGACCATCCCCTAGTGGGAATGGACAGGAACCTCTGCACTGGTAGGCGTTGTACCCATGGGGTGAGATGATCCAGCCCGACCAGCCGATCTCTTTAAAGTCCACAAAGAGCGGGACCCTCTGGCAGGACTGGGGGCGGCCATGTGAGGAGAAATCTGATGATGCACGTCGTCTCCTGCTGAGTCGGTGCTGTGGCTTGGTTTGGATGGCTGCTGTGGGGAGATGGAGACTGGGCTATAATGGAATTGTAAACAATTTTAATGTAGGAGCTCATACAGAACTGCAAAGTCTGACATTGATATTTAAACCCAAACATGCCTCAGTGTCAACGTACCCAACTGTGACCGGTCAGCTTTAGTCCTCCCATCATCAGAGAATATGAGCAGGTAGGTGTATGCAGGCTGATTGATGGAGGACATCACCCACTTCCTCCAGCTAGTGAAAGGAACGCTTGTCTCAACCAGGATGCCAGTGTTCTCCAGATTCTTTTGTATCCATTTAGATACCTAAGGTTGAAAACATAAAATAGTTGCTTTATATTTACTGTCCTCAAACTGAAAAAAGAAACAGCATTTCTGTTAGCAGTTTAATCAAACCAACAGCTCAGATGTTAAAAACGAGCTTCTGTGGAAATGTTAGGAGTCGACCGATACATCGGCCGGCCAATTTTTTTGGCCGATATTTGCTTTTTTCCTTGTATTCTTTTGATCACGCGAGCGCATGTATTGTCGCCCACTCCCTGGAAGAGAGCAGCTGCTAATGTTGTAAGACTGTAAGACAGAGTGCCAACAACAATAAGGTGAGTTATGAATTTTAATGTGTTTTAACTGTCTAATTTAGCTGTTTCTGCCCTCTGTGTCGGACCATGAGGGGGAGAGAACAGCTGTGTGTTAAGTTTCACTTTCTAACGGGAGCGCCAGGTTTTTAGTTCTCATCAGATAATTAAAGTTTGTTATCTTCAAAAACATAACTGAAAGAATGAATTGCTTCAAATTCAAAACATTTGCAAATATGATTCAGACAAATAAAACATTGATGTTTCATCAACTTTAAACCATAAAGACAAGATTTTTGCACAGAAAATCCATCCACAGCTGAAATCATGCTGAGGGAGAAAAGATACGTATTTCCACTTTTTTTTCTCCTGTAACTTTGATAAACATTCTCTGATTATCAAAATGCATAATAACTGTTAGTTAAGAGAACAACAAATCAAATAAAAAGAATGTTTATTATCTGATTAAGAAGAAGAGAATGTCTCTTTGAAAAGTCAAGGCGACCTTAGGTGGACCAAATTCAGTTCTAAGTGGAACAGAGTATTTGTCCCTTTAAAGGTCCATCAGAGGTCTGAGGTCCAGGACAGTTTCCGTGATTATTTCACTCGAGGTGACCCCTACAGTTGTACAGGTGCTGGTCATAAAATTAGAATATCATGAAAAAGTAGATTTATTTCAGTAATTCCATTTAAAAAGTGAAACTTGTATATTATATTCATACATTACATACAAACTCATATATTTCAAATGTTTATTTCATTTAATTTTGATGATTACAAATGACAACAAATGAAAATCTCAAATTCAGCATTTCAGAAAATTAGAATATTACTGAAGACCAATAAAAACAAAGGATTTATAGAAATGTTGGCCAACTGAAAAGTATGAACATGAAAAGTATGAGCATGTACAGCACTCAGTATTTAGTTGGGGCTCCTTTGGCCTGTATTACTGCAGCAATGCGGCGTGGCATGGAGTGGATCAGTCTGTGGCACTGCTCAGGTGTTATGATAGCCCAGGTTGCTCTAATAGTGGCTTTTAGCTCTTCTGAATTGTTGGGTCTGGTGTATTGCATCTTCTTCTTCACAATACCCCATAGATTTTCTATGGGGTTAAGGTCAGGAGAGTTTGCTGGCCAATTAAGAACAGGGATACCATGGTCCTTCAACCAGGTACTGGTAGCTTTGGCACTGTGTGCAGGTGCCAAGTCCTGTTGGAAAATGAAATCTGCATCTCCAAAAAGTTGGTCAGCAGCAGGAAGCATGAAGCGCTCTAAAACTTCCTGGTATGTGGCTGCGTTGACCCTGGACCTCAGAAAACACAATGGACCAACACCAGCAGATGACATGGCACCCCAAACCATCACTGACTGTGGAAACTTTACACTGGACTTCAAGCAACGTGGATGAAGTGCCTCTCTTCTTTTCCTCCAGACTCTGGGACCTTGATTTCCAAAGGAAATGCAAAATTTACTTTCATCAGAGAACATGACTTTGGACCACTCACCAGCAGTCCAGTCCTGTTTCTCTGTAGCCCAGGCAAGACGCTTCTGACGCTGTCTGTGGTTCAAGAGTGGCTTGACACAAGGAATGCAACAGCAGAAACCCATGTCTTTCATACYTCTGTGTGTGGTGGTTCTTGAAGCACTCACTCCAGCTGCAGTCCACTCTTTGTGAATCTCCCCCACATTTTTGAATGGGTTTTGTTTCACAATCCTTTCCAGGGTGCGGTTATCTCTCTTGCTTGTACATTTTTTTCGACCACATCTTTTCCTTCCCTTGGCCTCTCTATTAATGTGCTTGGACACAGAGCTCTGTGAACAGCCAGCCTCTTTAGCGATGACCTTTTGTGTCTTGCCCTCCTTGTGCAAGGTGTCGATGGTCGTCTTTTGGACAACTGTCAAGTCAGCAGTCTTCCCCATGATTGTGTAGCCTATAGAACTAGACTGAAAGACCATTTAAAGGCCTTTGCAGGTGGTTTGAGTTAATTAGCTGATTAGAGTGTGGTACCAGTTGCCATCCATTTTGAACCTTTTCACAAGATTCTAATTTTCTGATATGCTGAATTTGAGATTTTCATTTGTTGTCATTTGTAATCATCAAAATTAAACGAAATAAACATTTGAAATATATGAGTTTGTATGTAATGTATGAATATAATATACAAGTTTCACTTTTTAAATGGAATTACTGAAATAAATCTACTTTTTCATGATATTCTAATTTTATGACCAGCACCTGTATGTTTTGGGTCATTGTCGTACTGGAAGACCCAGCCATGGCACATCCTGGCAGAGGGAAGGAGGTTGTTACTCAGGATTTTACAGTACATGGTTCCATCCATTCTTCCATTTGTGCGGTGAAGTAGTCCTGTGCCCTTAGCAGAGAACCACCCCCAAAACGTAATGTTTCCACCTCCATGCTTGACAGTGGGGATGGTGTTCTTTGGGTCATAGGCATTGCCCAATGCAAGACCCACTATTGTCTTTCTCTTTCTCTTTATTATAATGATTCCATCATCTTCTACCTTGGCACACTTCATTTCTCTTCCTCTAAACATGGCGAGTTGTCGCATCTGACCAAGGCACCTTCTCCCAATCATTCTCAGAATCATCCAGGTGTTAATTGTCAAACCTCAGACGGGTCTGCACATGTGCCTTCTTGAGCCGGGGAGCTTGTGGGTACGGCAGGATTTTAATCCATTATGGCGTAATGTGTTACCACTGGTTTTATGTAGTCCCAGCTGCCTTGAGATCATTAACAAGTTTGCCCTGTGTAGTTTTAGGCTGATCTTTCCCAATCCTCATGATCAAGGATACCTCACAGGGTGAGATTTTGCATGAAGCCAGATTATTGCACCAACAGTTGTCTCCTTCTCACCCAGCATCTTACTGATGGTTTTGTAGCCCATTCTAGCCTTGTGCAGGTCTATGATCTTGTCCCTAACATCCTTAGACAGCTCTTTGGTCCTGCCCATGTTGTAGAGGTTAGAGTCTGATTAATTGTCTGTGGACAGGAGTCTTTTATACAGGTGACAATTTAAAACAGCTGTCTTTAATGACAAATGGACTGAACTTTAATGCAGGTAACAAGTTGATTAGGAGCATCTAACTGGTCTGGAGGAGCCAGAATGCTTAACGGTTGGTAGGGGATCAAATACGTATGTCTCTCTGCAAAATGCTAATAAATGTATGTAATTTATACAATGTAATTTTCTAGATTTTTTTCATTTTCTATCTCCCACTATTAACATTAACCTACTCTTAAAATTATGCTGTTCATATCTTTGTAAGTGGGCAAAGTTGCAAAACCAGCAAGAGATCAAATACTTATTTCCACCACTGTATACGAGACCCCTGGCCTGTTGGCATCTCCAACTGGCCAAAAACAGGAGAGACGAAACGTTTCGTTAAAGAAGAACCGGTCCAGAAAACCTACTGTATTTTTCGGACTATAAGCCGTGACTTTTTTTCCTGAACTTTGAACCATGCGGTTTATAGTCTGGTGCGGCTTGTACGTGGATTTTTTTCTTCAGCCACCAGGGGGCTCTTTAGCTGGAGGTGTGGTTGCCGCGAATAAAAGGAAGAAGACGAAATTGCCATTTTGTTTTAGCTAGTAGCAGACACGACATGACGGATTAATCTTCAACAGACACAACAAAATATTTCTCTTCAAATTCAAACTCGCTTATCATGGAAAAGAATAGAAGATCTCCCTATGATGCCGCTTTTAAGTTGAAGGCTGTCGAACTTGCGCAACAGGAGGGAAATAGAGCCACTGCACGTAAGCTCGGCCTGAATGAATCAATGGTTCGGCGTTGGAGATGGCGGCGGCAGCGTGGAGCAGAGTGAATGAGTCCACCATCACCGATGGGTTCCAAAAGGCTGGACTGCTACGTGAAGAGGATACCACAGCATCAGAGCCAGCATTACCCCAGGAGGACAGCGACACAGAAAGTAAAACTGAACAGATACCGCTGTGTGACGCAGCTTTACTGAGCTTGTTTAACTTCGACACTGAAGAGGAGGACTTCGATGGTTTCAGTGCGCCGGAAGACGATGAATGAGACGTTTCGTTGCTTTGTTGGATCAGAAACTGTTAAAGAAAACTACCAAAATAAGGTCAGTTAAATGAACCGTATTCCTCCAAACTTTGATTCCTAAAGGTTTGCTTTTCATGTTTTGATGTTGAATTCACTCTTTTGATGACAATTTTGGGTGTAATGTTTTTTCTTAATGCTGGGGGTGCGGCTTATCGTCCGGTGCGGCTTATACGTTAATGTTCGCGGGTTTTTTTTAAATGGCGGGTGCGGCTTATAGTCTGAAAAATACAGTACTTATTTTTTCTTTTTGATCTTTTTGGACTAGCTGTTAGCTGGTAATCTGATCAAATTAAACAATTTCTTCAAATTGACATTGTTCAAAGAGTAAACCTCAGTTGAAATAGCTACAAGAAAATATTTATTGCTCATGATTTTTCCACAAAACCCCACTTCACAAGATCTGAACTGTTGCTTTGAAAATGCCCGGTTTTTATCATAAATGACTAATGTATGAAGGTGAGATAGAAACAACAGTAAAAGTTATTAAAATAAAATAAACAGAAATATGAAAGGGATGTCTTACTATTTGAGTGGTATTGAAAACCTCCCATCCTTGTGTATAGACTGGCACCAGTCTGGAAGTGATCAGGTCTCCTTCCTGTGGTTTCACTCTGCTGTCCAGGACCTCATATAGATTCACCTGAATGGTTAAACACAGGAAAGTTAAATTGCTTACTTCTCTTTCCGTTAGGGATGGGATTTATGGATCATTTTTGCAGATCTTGTGGATCCATTCATTTTTAAGAGCTGTTCAAAATATATGAATTGTTTGTCACATCTCTACATATTTAGATCCATAACTATTTGACAAGTTTTTGTCAAATATAATTTTAGTAATGTGAGGTTTGTTCTGAAATCAATCTAAACAATAACAACAAAAGAAATTTATGCTTTTAAAAACAACAACAATCATTTTTAAACTTTGATTACCTGATAAATATGTGGACTGTGCAACTTCCTGTGGTCAAACATTGGTTTCTTTCTGAACCAACGTAACTCTGCTTTGATAATGGTCTCCTCTCTATCCAATGATGACAAGTTGAAAAAAAGGATTTTCTCCCCAGTATGACCTACAGATAACAAAACACAAGATAGCTTTAAAAAAAGTTGTGAAAGACATATTAAACACACACCTCTGTGTACACTGTGCTATTATACTATTATAATACTACTATTTAATATTATCAGTGGGCATTGCCCAGTGCAAGACCCACTATTGTCTGTTTCTCTTTATTATTATGATTCCATCATCTTCTACCTTGGCACGCTTCTAGTTCTACACACTTTGTCCTAGAGATGCCATTTTAATTTCTATCTGTGAAGCTCATTCGGCTGATGATGTCAATGAATCATGGTGCCTGTAGAATCTATGATTTTTGCATTATTTTTTAAAAATTATTCTCAAAACTTCAATTCAATTCAATTCAAAAATACTTTATTGATCCCAGAGGGACATTAGATGTTGTTGTAACACATTTAACTAAAGAGTTATTGTAAATGGTGATGCTGTGGGCAGGAAAGATCTTCTGTAGCGGTCTGTATTACAACAAAATTGAAGAAGCCTCTGACTGAAGACACTTGGTCTTTCTATGACAAAAAAATCTACAATCATCTCTTTTGTTTTGTTCACATTCAAGATGAGATGGTTGTTCCCACACCACGTCACAAAGCGGTCCACCAGCTCTCTGTCCTCAGCTTCATGTCCATCTCTGATACACCCAACAACTGCAGAGTCATCTGAGTATTTCTGTAGATGACAGCAGTCTGACTTGTGCTGGAAGTCTGAAGTGTACAGTGTGAACAGGAATGGTGAGAGTACAGTTCCCTGTGGTGCTCCTGTGCTGCTGACCACCTGGTTAGACACACAGTCCTTCAGTCTCACAAACTGTGGTCTGTTTGTCAGGTAGTCTTTGATCCAGGCGATTGTTGAGGCCTCCACCGGAGTCTTCTGGAGTTTCAGACAAAGTAAATCAGGCTGAATTGTGTTAAAATCACTGGAGAAATCAAAGAACATGATCCTCACAGTGCTGCCTGCTTTGTCCAGATGACAGTGGGTTTGTTGAAGCAGGTGTATTATGGCGTCTTCAACTCTACGGTGATAAACAAACTGCAGGGGTCCTGATGTGTGCTTGTTTGCTTACTCAMGTGGGTCAACAGGAGTCTCTCTAGGACCTTCATGATGTGGGATGTCAGGGCAACAGGTCTATGGTCATTGAGGGCTGATGGGTGAGTTTTCTTTGGTACTGGAACCAGACAGGATGTCTTCCACAACACTGGCACCTTCTCCTGGGTCAAGCTAAGGTTGAAGACATGTTGCAGAATCCCACAGAGCTGGTCTGCACAGGCCTTCAGGACTCTGGGGCTAACACCATCTGGACCTGCAGCCTTGTTGTGGTTCAGTCTCTCTAGCTGCCTTTTCACCTGACTTCTAGATACAGAAAACTGGGGTAGGGGGGTGGCAAAGGGAGCAGCAGCATCTCCTGATTTGGTTGAAGACAAACTTGTGGGAGCAGAAGAGTCCATGATGGTTGAAGATAAAACATCTGAAATTTGACAGGAAAGCTGTGGGTCAAAGGAGGGTGAGATGTCTGTTTGGCTGGGGGCAGGAGAGGAGGACGATGAGCTTGTTCCTGAGATAAAGTGAGACGTTGGAGTCAGGAATATGGTCCTGCAGCCATGTCTCAATGAAACACATAATACTGCATTCCCTATACTCATGCTGAGTCTTTGTCAGGGCTTGAAGTTCACCCAGTTTAACTAATGATCTCATGTTGCTCAATAGGATTGATGGAAGTGATGGTTTGAACTTCCTTCTTTTCTCTCGCCTTTTTGTTCCTGCTCTGCATCCATGTCACCTTCTTTTCAACTCCTCTGGGAATTGTGGCTTCAGTTGTGGTATTTTTTCAGATTTTCTATATTACTCAGCTGCTCCCTGTTGTAAACCACCCTGTTGTTATGGTTATGCATCACAACAAAGAGCAAAGTATAAACATTATTGGCAAAAAATCAATCCTGCTGTACAGCACCCAAAACAAAAACAAATGGACATCCAAAAAAGCAACTCTTCCCCCAGAAAGGCAGGAATTAACGCCCGAAAAGAAAAGAAAATCTCAATGAAAGTAACAGAACTACTCCAACTTCACCCTGAGCGGCGCAATTCTAGAACAAGATACTTGACAAAACGTGACATATTATAAGATTTTTCTTCTTTCATTAGTTCTCACTCAGTGAAGCTCTTTTCAGATAAAAAAAATACATTTGAGGAAATGTATTTTCAGATGCCAAATAAACTGCATCATAGTAGCCCCTCCCCCTCCCCCTCGCGAGTGCAACTCCCCCCCGCACCGAAATTGGCAAAATGGAAGTGGAAGGAGGTTTTTAAAGAGACAGAGGCCAATTTCATGGAGCTTAGAAGAGGAAGTGATGAGAAGATAAATTTATTTTCTATTTAAACAAAAAACAGCATTTTAATAACAGCCAAAGGTGACATAGATACTTTATTATGGTATAGTATTTAAATATATGCCTGAGAAACACATAATACTGACCCTTTAAAAGAAGTTATGGCATTCACCAATTTTGTTGTATTGTAAGATTTTTTTCAGATATGAATAAAATTTGCATGTGGTCCAGACCTGTCGTAGGCCTATATTTTACAAGCAGTCAGGCTGCTGTTATCCAGACTGACTGTCTTCACTTATAACTTTATATTTCATTAGTCTGAAGATATTTCGAATTGAAAATAAATCACACTCCATAATTATGTTGACAATAGGCTATTCTATTTGAATTAAAATGATTGCAGTTATGACTGGGGTCCAAACCCATGTATGTAGGTCCACCTTGGCCCATGTCATCCTAAGTGCACTGTTGACGTCTGCGTCACAGAGTTGTAACATAAGGAGTTTTTATAAGGTCTATTTGAGACCCTAATATCTTCAATAAATTTAGGTTTCATAAAACAGTCACTCCATATTCATACTGTATGTCTGCTCTGCTCTGCCTGCCTACCAGATTACCAGCTACCTTGTGCCAGTGGTTTCTCCTTGTTCTTCATTTTTTTTGTTTTCAGCCCAGCTCATGGTCAAAGATTAAATGTTTCCTTTCAGGCTGGGTTATAATATGAACATTCTGGGCACGGGCCCAGGGGCCCATGCCCACTAGGGGAGACCACAAATAAAGAGGAAAAAAAGCAGTGCTGTCTACTTGGCAAAATAATATGGGCATAACCGACGTAGGGTACACGTGGGACATGTTCCCCGCACTTCTCGTGTCTGTGCCTTCTGTCTCCGCACTTTTGAACCGAATATATCTATTTAATTTGTTAGCATGCAGTAACATGTTTTTCCGAGCCATCTTTAAATGCAATATAAGCGTGCACATGCAAACATTGGTGTACCTGCTGCACCGCGGGGACAAGTCCTGCTGAGCAGAGCTTCATCATGTCTGTAAGAAACCAGCCAGAGCCAGCAAAATGCAAAGCTTTCATTTTCTTTTGTTCAAACGGTGATTTGAGTGATGCTGCTGGAGGCACTAAAGTCTGCTCTGGGTTTTCCTGGTTACCTAAAACAAGTCACATCAGCAGAGCAGGCAGGAGCTACAGGTGATGATCAGCTACTGTGGTGGTTGTTTTCAAATTCTGATCCCTCCAGACTCTGTGGCCATCAGGAGATTCTTTACAAAATAGCTGATAGGAAGTCAAACTCTCTCCACAGGAAAGTTTTCTTCCCTGTGTGAAGTTAGTGCAGTTAGCCGCAGGCTACAGCTAGCTTAGTGTTAGCTGTCATGTAAATGCATGAAGTTAACATTTATTTATATAATTAACAGCATCTACTAAAGTGCACAGAGTGATCAGCTATATCAGCAAGAATAAAATGATCATATCAGAAACACTTGTTGGGTATTTTTTAAAGAATAAAATGACTGCATCCTAAAATGTATTGGGTTTAGTATTTTTAAAAGTAATTTCTGTATAAAACAGAGCTGGTTCATGTTTGATAACTTTAATTTTTAATAATCTGATCAGATGATAAGACAACTAGGATCACAATCACTAATAAAACAGGGCCATCATCTGTTATTTGTTGGCAGTGGTAGGCACCAGTCCGCTAAAGCACAAATCCGCTAATTGCAGACCTAAACATTTTGTTTGCTCTTTGAAGGTCTTACTAATTTTTATAATTCATAAGCGGATTTGTACTTTCTAAAATTACAATGGAGTACTTCTAATAACTAGAGGATCCGATACCAGCATCAAGTACTCGTACTCGTACTCGTAAAAGCCGGCCGATACTCTTAACCGATACCGCTTTTGTCCCCTCCTGAGCTGCGCTGCAGCACAAAGGGTAAACAACAATCCATACCAGGCGGGGCGCTAACGCACTGACAAGTTATTTCCGACCGCACCCCCGAATAACAGAAGAAGAACGG
>NW_013952661.1:46183-50044 GCF_001266775.1 Austrofundulus limnaeus
CACACACACACACACACACACACACACACACACACACACACACACAGCGAGGGACACTTCAGAATAGGCACCAGCAGCTTTTAATTCATGTTTAAAATGATTTTTTTGTCTGAGGCCAGTAGTTAAAACTAGATCAACAGCTGTTTTAATCCCATTGAATATCAGCTGATGTTCACGGCTTTTTTCTAGAACCACCGTCAACAAAAAATAAAAGTTTCCCCAACAAACCAGCCATAATTAGTGTTGTTTTGTTTATATACTTATATGAGCTTTGAGAGGGTAGAGGGAAGAATTATAATAATTTAAGACTTGCTGCAGCTTCATCCACCAACCCACTGTCTCACTTTGTACTGAAGCACGGCACAGTTTAAATTCACGCTCTTATTTTGAAGAGAAGATGGTCGGCTTCCTTTACCCAGAATGCATCGTTTCAGATTTCCAATAAACAGTGTTTGAAAATTACTTTATTGATGCTTCTTTAGTGAAAAATCTACAACAAACAAAAGGAAAAGACAAAGAAGCAGCCAAACAATCCTCAGCAACTTTTTAAATAATCAGCCGAACTAGCAATCCTGAACAAGTTTTTTAATTCTTACACCAGGAGCCAAAGTTCAGTTTCAGGAAATCAGACCCAGAGCAATCTGCACTTGTAAAATGAGTTGTACAAGGGTTCATACACCACTAGTGAGCAGCATTGTACATATATTGTACATTCAAATTGTAGACAGCTGCTAAGTGCAAAATTGAACCTGCGTTTTAGAATTAACTTCCACTTATATTTCTATGGCATAAGTGCTTTTGAAGTTGTGGACCTAAATAATTCTGTAAGCGCTTCAGAAATTGTGGAGCTAATTTTAGAACTAGGGCTGCCCACCGCTGTTTATTGGTTATTTTATGATAAGGGGCGGCTGTGGTGGAGTGGTTAGGAGTTGTCCTGGAACCAGAAGGTCACTGGTTCGATCCCCCGTCCAGCCGTCTCAGTCGTTGTGTCCTTGGGCAAGACACTTCACCCACCTTGCCTACTGATGGTGGTCAGAGGGTCCGGTGGTGCCGGTGCATGGCAGCCCCACCTCTGTCAGTGTGCCCCAGGGCAGCTGTGGCTATAGCTTACCATCATCAGTGTGTGAATGTGAGTGTGAGTGGGTGAATGTCTGTTAGTGTAAAGTGCTTCGGGGTCCGGAGAGACTTGAAAAGTGCTCTATAAGTTCAGTACCATTTACCATTTACCATATTTTATTAAATTTTCAAAGCTGACTGACTTCAGGTGGAAGTAAAAAAAACAATTCTTAATCCATCTCCATCTCTCTTGATACGAATAAAATAGAAGAATAGAATAGAAACAGGCTTTATTGTCCCGCGTGGGGAAATTCAGGTGTGGTAGCAGCAGCAGGTACATACAGGAAAATAATAATAGAATTAGCAGCAAAAATAAAAGAATCAAAGATAGTAACAATAAAAAAATAAACATAGATCAAAATAAAAATAAGAATAACAATTACCGTACCGGACTATCAAGGTGAAATTAAATAAAAAATGAAAGTAAAAGCAAGCTACTGTGCAGAAAGATACAAAATTACAGGAAATAATAGTCATGACAGACTCGTGCAAATTGAGTTGAACTCGGGGGTGCGCAAATTGTTTCAGTCTCAGTCATTAAGTCCAGTACAGGAAAAAACAGTAAACAATTATTTTTATTATTGGTTGTTATCATGTAATGATTGAGAGGTAGAGTTGTTCAGTGTGCAAACACAAACATGTATGCTTATCATGATTTTTGTGAGTGGTCATGGTTATAGAGTCTAACAGCTGATGGGAGGAATGATCTGCGGTAACGCTCCTTTGTGCATTTAGGATGCAGCGGTCTGTCACTGAAGGAGCTCTGCAGATCAGACACAGTTCCATGCAGTGAGTGGGAGACGTTCTCTGTTGTTGATGTTGACACCTGATTTTAGACCATAACATCCTTTCAGACAGCTTCCTCTGTCGTCCACAGTTAATCCTGTTGGATGTGGTTGGTCCTTCTTGGTGGTATGCTGACATTACCCTGGATACTGTGGCTCTTCATACATCACAAAGACTTGCTGTCTTGGTCACAGATGCTCCAGCAAGACGTGCACCAACAATTTGTCCTCTTTTGAACTCTGGTATCCCAGGCGAAAAAATATTGTAATAAATCTAAGTATACTTTAGTATACTTGAAGCCGCACTAATCATCAGTATACTTAAAGAGTGCTATTTTGGAACAACTAATTTAATACTAAATATACTTTAGTTCTATTTAAGTTGTACAAAAGCACAATTTTAAGTGTATTAAGTATACTTTAAAATACTATGGAACAACTTCAAATATACTTAGTACATTTTAAGTTTATGGCTTTGTCTATACACTTAAAGTGTACTAAGTATATTTTAAAAAACACAAAGTAATAATACACAAAGTATTGAAACCTTGAAATAAAATTTTGGAAATGATTTTAAAAAATAAGATTAAAACAACATACATAAAATCTATTTGAAAATAGTACAACTTCAGAAATGGACTGGATTTATATTTGCAACATGTTTTGGAAATGTGCATTAAAATATACACTTTTACAAATAAATGTAAAGTTTATTTAAAAAAGAATATATACAGTATATTTTAAATAATATATTTATATTAAATGTAAAATGTATTTAATTAAATATATTTTTATAAAGTGTACTTGAACTATATTTTAAAACAACATATCTGAAGTATGTTTTTTGAAATTTACATTTTTTTACATTTTGATTGTAATCCTTAAAAGTGTATTCTATTGATATTATATTAAAAATGTATTTCTGTAAAATGCAGTCTATTTAAAATATACCTTAGTATTCTTTTTTTCACCTGGGGTCACCCATAATGTTGTGTGCGTTGCAATATTTTGAGCCAAACTGTGCTCTGACCCTGCTAACTGAACCTTCACACTCTGCTCTTACTGGTGCAATGTGCAATTAATGAAGACTGACCACCAGGCTGGTCCAGTTTGGCCATGAAACCTCCCACACTAACATGACAGATGTTTGTTTCATTGTCCAACCCCTGAAAGTCTACTGGGAATTTTCCCCTGGAGGTTCTGCTACGCTCTGCCCCATGGTCACGCAGCATGTTGTTGTTTTGCCACAATGCTCCTATAACACGTCTGCAGTCAGCACATCTGCTCAGTGGGGCCGCCGGCCACGGATTGTGCTTCTAAATGCTACAGAGTGCTACTGTTCTAACAGGGCCAAGCGGCTTCGATCAGAAAACTTGTCACATAAAGCTCAACTTATGACAACAAATCAGCTCTGCAGTGATTATTAATAACTCACCAGGCACGGATTTGAAAAGTCTTGTCCTTGCTAGAGCTACATAAATTTTTATCTCAGTTAATCTCTCAGAGATGCACAGTGATGTGGCTCCAGCTAGTCGTTCTTCTGTGGAACATCACCTGTTCAGGGGCGCCACAAGTGGGGGTGACCACGGGGTGCTGTGCCCCACAACTATTTTCCTCTTGAGTCCCAAACTTCTGCTTTGTGCTTATTTAAAACTTTCCCAACTATTTATGATCTTAATAAATACCATAGTGTCACATTTAGTGGACATAATATGATGTTATTTATTTTTATCCTCATCTATCCTCATGTGGTATTTTGTTTTCCTTCATGATGATGATCCTTGCTCTGTGCTGGGGGTCTATGGTTGCGAGACCTGGGGGCGCCTGTTCTCCTATGTTTTATGTTCTGTTTTCTTGGGAATGGGTGTTCTGAACTGTAATTTCATTGTGCTTTGTACAATGACTTTTAAGGATATCGCCTCGTCATGATGTCTTCATGAAGATGATCCTTGCTCTGTGC
>NW_013952661.1:50257-51566 GCF_001266775.1 Austrofundulus limnaeus
AATATGTATTTTCTTATAAATATAAAAATATTTCTGAAAAACAAAGAACTAAAACTATTTTTTAGATTTTACTTAAAATAAAAACTAATTCCTCTGAATTAAGCATAAATGTCCTCAATATGAGGATGAAGATTCTCACGATGTTAGAGGCATTAAATATACAAATCATTTTTAAAGCTAATATTTACAGTATATATATTAACTAAACAATACAACTGGACTTTTATTTTGAAACTGTAGATGTGTTTCTTCCCATTGGGGAGGCTTCGTCAGTTCAAAATGTTTTGAGTAGTGGGGACTTCTAAGCTTTATAGATTTCATGATGGTTTATAAAGGTTAGAACTTCTTTTTTTATTAATCATGATCTGGATGACTGAGAATCTTTATCAGCATTATAAATAAAACATCTGGCAGCTCAGTAGCTCAACTGGTAGAGTTATTGTTTTTCAGTTGTTGGATCAAATCCCAGCCCTTTCTGAGTGGTGCTTACATGTTCTCCCTCTGCATGAATTTTCCTCTGGTACTGCAGTTTCCTTTCACAGACCAAAGACATGCACCTTAGCTTCACTGGTACACTCTGCATGTCTCAAACAAAAGCTTTGTAAATGTAATTATTTTGAACAAAATTATGCTCAAGTGAATAACTTCAATTCAAAGTGAGCCAGTTTGTCAGGAACTCTCGGGCCAGTTTTTCTCACCAGTCCGCCCCTGGTCTTAACTAACCCCAAAGCAGCATGAATGACTGATATGATCCCTTGACCACGACTGGTCATGTCTCCTAAGTAATTGAACTTTGCTCTGAAAAGGCTTTTTTAGAAACAAATTCTGTCTTAGCTTTCAATAATCTGTCCTTGTCTGCAGATGATGCTGACTAAAAGGGTGAATAAATATTGGTGCCCCAATACAGCACAGGTCAGAAACAGCTATCGTCCTTTTTGCTTTTTTTTTTTCTCTTACCAACTCTCTACACTAACTATAATTATCGTTTCTGTGTTGTAACTAACCCTGCTGTGTGTATTAACCCTCCTGTTGTCCTCATTTTCTGTATACACCCTTTGTCCTCSGGGTCAAAATGACCCGTCTCCACTAAATTCCCAATATAAGCAGCTTAATTGAATTTTAAACACCAAATTTCATCTTGTATATTGTCATTCACCACAAAATGTGTGAATACTTGAGTTTTCCCTCTCCACTTGAATTTCTATAGCTTAAGAAAGGGAAAAAATGTGCAAAAATGTGCAAAAAGGAGTTTTGAATGCATTTTTATTCATCTCAAGAAATCAATTTTCTTTTACTTTTCTCCAGTGAA
>NW_013952661.1:53095-55248 GCF_001266775.1 Austrofundulus limnaeus
GCGGGGTACACCCTGGACAGGTCGCAAATGCAGCACCTTTATATTCTCTTGAAATAACAGGTGGTCTTCTGAAGTCTGTGAGAACACCACCTGATTTGCCTTGTTTACTTTTGCTACTGGTTGATCTGAGACACATCTAAAACTTTGTAACATTCTGTGGTTTGTAAATAATTCTGTGACCTTGATTTCAACTCTATTTGCCTCACGGGTCATTTTGACCCAAAGACCATCTTTGTACTTTTTTTTGTACAGCTTACATGGAAATGTGAATAAAAGCAACATTTAACTTTTTCTATTGTTTTGGCCAATCTAGGCAAAGTCTTAAAATCTCAAGTTAAAAAAATAACATTTAGGGGATTTTTTGGGGGGTTTTAACACAGTTGCGGGTCATTTTGACCCGAAGACAACAGGAGGGTTAAAGCTAATGCACTCTCCTCATGTTTTAGATTACCCTAATCAATTAACCACTAAAGGTTTGATAAAATAATAATTAAAAAGCAGTCACTGGAGGCAGTCCTACAGATATCCAATCAAAACAGTACTGTGTTAGTATTTTCGTTGATTAAAAAAAGCATTTGATACTATTACCACAGTATTATTTTTGAAAAGCTAAATAAATGTGGTATTAGAGGACTTGCATTACAGTGGGTATCTAGTTAATTGGTAGAAAACAATTTGTATAAATAAATAACATAAGATCTGAGTTTTGTAACATCTCATGTGGAGTGCCGCAAGGTTCCATTCTCGGACCTAATTTATTTATTTTGCAAGTGAACGATTTTGGTCAATGTGTCGGGACTTTTTGGGTGTGTTCTACTTACTGATGATACAACTTCTTTTGTTCTGGTAAAGATATAGAACAAATGCTGGAGGTGGTACAGACAGAATTTGTGAAAATACAAAGTTGGTTTCTGTTGGAATTAGCGTGGACCTATATCCGTCTATTTCTTTAATATTTCTTATTAAAGATAATAGCTGTCAATTTGAATTTTAATTCTAAATCGAAAACATCCTGTTGTCGGATCATCAGGTCCGCTAGATTTCCACCTATCGACTCTCGATCTAATTTATACTATTAATAATTTTTCTAAATTATTAATCAGCTATCAAAAAAGATCAGATAAGATTTTCACACATAACAGACTGCTTGGTGGACAGAGATGTTCTGAAAAACTAATTAATCTCTCATCAGAATTAAAGTCTTACAGGAGATATTAAAAGACAGAATTTAAATCTTCTTTGAACTATTTAAATCCTTCTTAATCTCAAAACTGCTTTCTTTCCTTTACTCCCGCATCACAGCGGGCTCTTAGAGGCTGAAGAGGAGAGGGAGGGGTGGGGGGTGCACCTTGCACCCCTGGAGAAGAGAAAAACCTTAACTCTTTTATTTTCTATCAGACCAGCAGCTATTATGCAAGAGAATTGACTTACCAGACTCTTCAATAAGACATCAGGAGAAGATGTGTGGGTTATAAGCCTTTTTGTGGCAAAAAGTTTATTATTAAAAAGAGATAATTATAAAAAAGGAAACAAAGAGTGTGTCCTGATTTCAGGAACATGTATATATAAAAATAAAAGAAAACAAATCAGACTTCTCTCTGTGGGATCTGTTCGCTCGTTCGTGTCCAGGGCAGGACTGTCTGGTGCTGTGAGGCTGAGACCAAAAGGTCTTCCTCTGCTTTGCATAAACATGAATCCATAATTATTTCCTAGTTGCCCAGCCTTTTTCTTTTGTGGACTGGCCCAGAGTTCCTCAGTAAACTGACACTCTGGTACAATTACGGTTCAACTAAAATTTAAGAATACATTTCAGGTTAATATAACTTCAGAGCTCTGGTCTTCTTATCACTTCCTGCTTAGTTTTATGGCTCTCATTGAGGAAGGGAGGAGGGGTTAAAAAAGTCACTCGAGTTATAACTTGTGAAAAGTACCACCAGTCCTGGATTACCATGGTAATGTGGAGTTATCAGAAGAAGGGGGGCTTCAGTCAGGTGGGTCAGTCTTTACTTTGAAGGTTATAGAAGACAGGATATGGATTTATGACCCCCATTGGGTAGATGGGTGATGATGTCTCGAGGGGGAGAGGTGGTCCAGGACTGTTCCAGGTGGAGGAGTTATGGCTTGCAGGGCTCGGTCCATATCAGGAAGGGGGG
>NW_013952661.1:61733-62988 GCF_001266775.1 Austrofundulus limnaeus
GTCTTTCACATTAAATTCCAGTGAAATATATTTATGTTTGTGGTTGTAATGTGACAAAATATGGAAAAGTTCAAGGGGTATGAATACTTTTGCAAACCACGGTATGTATTATTGTAACCAACAAGACAAATTAAGTCATATATATAGATTTAATTATGATATCAGAATGATCCAGGTATCAAAATGTAGCTTTTAAAGCCAAGAATCTGAAAATGTAATTAGGTCATTTTGACCAAATTTGACTTAATCCTCATTTCGATATGATGGCTCACATTTTAAGTTAATGGTCTATATACTTAATTAAAGCTTAGTATCTCTTAATGTAACGCAGATCACCCACCTGCTAGAGTTTTAAATGATCTTGTGATGAAAAGGTGTAAAATTGTAGCCATTTCTGTCCAGCTTTAAAATTAATTTTTCCTTAATCTCACATAGAGTGTAGTGAGTGACTCTCAGAAACTATAAACACCAAAACTGAGCAAAAATATCTGGAAGTTGATAGAAATGTAGCCATACTGGTTTTATATTTCTCTGGTCTGTTGGCTGTGGTGGCCTTCTTGAAGTGAATCAGTTGATACACCCACTGAACATTTCCAGAGCATTTCATTAAAATTCATCCAATGATTCATGTGATATTTGTCTAAAAAAACAGTGTTAAAACAACAAAAGAATCCATGGTGGGGATCAGTCTTAGCTAATACCACCCAAATCCCCTGAAACTGACTGAGTTATAGCCATTTTAGGGAATTTTAGGGTATGTGTTGCAACAACCATCTTGAATCAGGTTGACTTCAGAGTTAATGAGTTGTACATGTAGAGTCAGTGTTTACTTTCTGCAATTTCAATAAATACATTTTTTAAAATCATCCTGTGGTTTATAAGGTATTTAGTAGCAGACAGTTCAAAACCTCATCCTTCGCCTTTTGGCTGGAGATAATAGTATTTGGTGTGTGCAGATAAGGTGTGTGCACAAATGAAAAACAAAACAAAACAATAAAGTGGCCATATGTTCAGTTTTTTATACTTTCACGTTTCTTGATCACGTCAATGAGCCATGCAGAGACAAAACAGAGCCAACCAAACAAACTGTCATATTCTTGTTTTGTTCCTCTGCCCAGTTTTCTGTTATCTGTGTGAGGCCAGTTGCTAAAGAGCAAACGAACCACCAAGCTCTGACGCACATGGGGCGCGTTTTCAAAAGACACCTGTTGATGCACACACACACGCACACACACACACACACACACACACACAC
>NW_013952661.1:63712-70266 GCF_001266775.1 Austrofundulus limnaeus
CACACACACACACACACACACACACACACACACACACACACATCTACTATGTCTCTCTATCCTTGTGGGGACTTTCCATTGACTTCCATTCATTTTTTGGAAATTTAATAACCTAACCCTGACTATTTACCCTAAAACTAACCTAAACTCAATTCACTCCATGGTCCTAAACATAACCTCCCCACCCAAAATCAGCCTCCGAAGTCATGGGGACCGGGCTTTGGTCCCCACAAGGAGCATTCGGTCCCCACAAGGCTGCATTTTTCTAAAAAATTGCAAGTAGCGGTCTCTGCAGAACGTGTTGTCCTGTGGGCGGAGACGGCCCAAATCGTCATTGGCGGAGGTGTTGATGTGGGCGGAGACGTCCCTGCTCGTGATTGGTGGAGGTGTTGATGTGGGCGGAGACGTCCCTGCTCGTGATTGGCGGAGGTGTTGATGTGGGCGGAGACGTCCCTGCTCGTGATTGGCGGAGGTGTTGATGTGGGCGGGGATGGTCCGAGACGTGATTGGTCGAAGTAATGGTGGGGTTTGAGGCTGGAGGCGGCGGGGAGTAGCTTGGGTGCGTCAGGCAGGAAGTAACGTTTTTTTAGATTAATTTTAGTCATAACTTGAGAAAGGAAAGTGCTATCTGCACGAAATTTGAACGTCGTAGTAACATGTGAAAGGGTGTGCAACAATACGGCTTGGTTAAAACATCCCTAACCAGCCTGTAAAAAATATTGATTTTTAGCTATCGTTTTACAGGCTGGTTAGGGAGGTTTTAACCGAGACACATCCTTTCACATGTATGATGGTCAAATTATGTACAGCTAGCACTTTCCTTTCTCAAGTTATGACTAAAATTAATCTTTAAAACATGTTGCTTCCTGTCTGACTCGATCAAGCTGCTGCCTTCAGCCTCCTCAAACCCCACGGTCAATCCAACTAATCACTGTCCCTCAGAGCTGGCAGCTCTGGGAGATTCTGAGGCCCACCCTTCCCACCCCTCTGATGCTGGACCTCCTGCTCCAGCTCCTGCTGGTCCTCCAGCTCTGGTTCCTGTTGGCCCTCCAGCTCTGGTTCCTGTTGGCCCTCCAGCTCTGGTTCCTGTTGGGTCTCCTGCTGAGCCCTGTGCTCCTGAGGTTCCTGGGTTATCGGCTATCACCTCCATGTCGCCTGGTTCGGCTGCCGTCGCCTCTTCGTCTCCTCTGTCGCCTTTGGTCCCCATCGCCAAGGCTCTGGCTCCCTCAACCTCTGCTGGTTCCTCATTGGCTCCTGCCTCCTCCCTTAGCTCTGCTCAGCTCCTGTGGCCTCGTCAGATGTGGAGTGGGGATCTCCAGGTCATCCTCCTGACCTTGGCCTCTGCGGCAGGGAGGTTCATGGCTTGCCTCCTGGACTTTTGATTTGGGACATCCGGAACGGTCCCATATTGGGGGGGGTATTGTTATAATTTGTGTCTGTGTTAATGTTTTATTTCAGTTTTCTGTCTTGTCATCTGTTTTCTTCCTCCTGTCTGCCTGTGCTCCAGCCCCACCCACTCACACCTGATCCTCATGTATCTTCCCCAGGTGTTTCTTGTTTTGGCTCATTAGTTTTCTCTTTACATTCTGTTCAGTGTCTTCAGTGTTTGTCAGATCCTTGTTTTCTGTTTGATGTTCATTTTCCTGTCCAAAGCCCTTGTTCTTGTTTGCTGCCACGTCAGCACCTTTGTTTTTTTTTTTTAATAAATCACTTTTTGTCACCTCACTCAGTTCTGCATCTTGGGGTTCAAACCAACCGAGCTCAATCTTAACAAACAAATGTTGGTTCTTTAACTCTAAGTTGACATTTTCCCTTTTCAACTTATGTACAGTTTTGAACTGGCCTCATCTAACTTGAGTTGCCAAAATCCTGAGGATGCATCTAGTTTGCTCTCAATTGCTTGATTAAATCTCTTGGATCCATACATACTCAGGGGTTTCCATTCTTTTTGACAACTATAACAAGTGAACTCACCCATTCTGTTGGTTCACCTATCTTCTTGATCACTTGCAGCTTTTCCATTCTGGCCAACTCTTCTTTTAGTGGCTGCTGAATGGTACTTTTGGGCAATGGTGAACGATTGGTGGAATGCTTTTGTCTATTCTGATCATGTGCTCACCTTGTAGACCTCCCAGGCCCTGGACCAGACCTTCATGCTCATTCATGAGTTTTTTGTAGCATGTTTTTCCTTCACTGTCGACAACAAGCACTCATTACTACGGTAGATTCAATCTTGTACAAGCAGAAAAACCTAGAATGGTTTGCACATCTTCTGTCACCACCACAAATGCAAGTGTGTAAGCCTTATTTTTGAGTCACTTTAACCATGCATTTAGCCTACCTTTTACTGATATTGCTATTCCTGAGTATCCTTTCATTTTTGTCCTGGTTTCATGCATTTGAGGTCTTGGTCTGATTTTCTTGAACTCTGCTTTGGATATTACATTTGTTTGAGCTCCTGTATCAAGCTTCATGGCAAAATACGAGTTATTTACCTTCAGTGCTATTATCCAGTCCTCTTTCTTCAGTGTTGTTGTTTGTCACCACATCTACATAGAACTCATCAGTGTCACTTTCATTCACTGTATGAACTTTGCTTTGCTGGTTCTGACTTTTACACCATCTGCACTAATGGTTCTTTTTGTTGCAGTTATTACGTTTTGCCAAATGTTGGACATCTTTTAAGGGGATGCTGTGTATCACACCGGTCACGCGTCTTCCCTTGTCTTTCCATGTTTATTTGTTTTTGATTCTTATTTTTCTCTGTGTATGTCCATTTCTTTTTTGTCACTCTGTTTTTCTCCTTTTCTATAGCATCAATGGTGCTGCCTTCACTGAACAGCTCAAGTTTTCAACGTCTCTGCTGCTTAACACAGGGCTATTGCTTTTTTTCCAGGTTCAGATCCTGCTCTCTGAACAGGCTCTCCATCAGACCATTGTCCAGAATTTCCACACACCAGCCTATCTTTGATTAAGGAGTCTGCTAGTCCGCCAAATTCACATGTCTTCCTTCTGTTCCTTAACTCAGTTACATACTGATCAAGAGTTTCACCAGGTTTCTGCACCTTGAAAAACCTGTGCCTCTCAAATGTCACATTTCTTTTGGGTATGCAATAAGCTTGAAATGCTGCAATTATTACACTGAGCTTCGTGTTGTCATTTTCTTCATCAAAATTGAAGTTACTGAAAACCTCCTGTGTATCATCGCCAACAACGTAAAAAAACACAGATGATTGCTTTTTCTCACTCTTTTCATTGGGGCCAATGGCAGTCAAGTACAGCTCAAAACATCGTCTGAATCGTCTCCAGTTCTCTGCCACATTACCTGTCAGTTGCAAACTAGGTGGTGGGTGCAATCCTTCCATGTTCAGATCACAAACACACAACTACTTCTCTAACTTTCTGTTCTGTGCTACAAAACCAACAACCTCTGTAGGACCAGTTGTCATGTTTGTGTCATGGGTTCTTCAACAACCGCACTGTAGTGTTACTTGAAGCAGGCAGCTTCATTTAGGTTCAGAACTGAGGCATTTCTATACATTGGACATGTGGACTTATCAAGACAGGAGCACCATCTAAACACCAAGTTCCGGTGCACATGCTCTCATAACTCAAAACAGACACAGGTTGAAGGCTCATATCATTACCAGTGATATGAGCTACACAAGTTAACATACTGTACAACCCTGTTTATTGTGACCCAGTTCCTTCAAGTTCTGAGGAATACAGAAATGATATTGACCTGTACCATGACAGGTGTAATATTTAAATATTCCTAACATTCCTTGCATGATATTGGTGATTGAAACAAATCTAACACTTCCTAATTATATTAGACAAGTACACAAGCTTGTAGGAGTAGGAGGTGATTGAAGGGGAGGAAAGTGGAAAGGCAGAACAGGAGGTTTCATCATTCTACACAGGTGAGCATGGTGAGGAAGAAGAGAGGGAAGAAAAAATTAAGCACAGGGAAAATGGCTGTGACACAAAATGGACGGAAATAACCAAACCACATAGAACAGGTTTAGAGTCAACCCCCCACTGACAACCCACCATCATAGTTTTTAAAAAAATCCTAGAGGAAACCTTGGAGGTTTTTCAAATTTACCACAGTCCAGCCATGATGTAATAACTTGTCATGGAGGGAGTGATAGGCTTTTAAGCCTTTGGGGTTAAGCCAGTGATAAACTTTAAGACAAGCTTTTGACAATGGTTATGATTAAAGTGATTATTTTTAAAATCACACATAGCATTCTCAAGCAGGATCCAGATATATCTGTGATTCATGGCAAATGCAGGTTTCTAATGTTTGTTGTATTTTCATGTAAGAGAAAAATACCAAGATCATAAAAAAGTCTGTCTTTTTTTGGTGACAATGAAACCATTTAATTTGTTGATTCTGTTGTGATGCTGATCCAAGAGATTTTTTTATACAGCCAAAAATGACTCTCAGGTCAGCGGATTCTGATGTTATCAGTCAATTAAATGGACATTATTAGCGGTTATCAGTCCCATAGAATGGCTTCAGTCTGTCCCGACTGTGCCTTCTAGCGGGTTATCAGTCCCATAGAATGGTTTCATACTGTCTTGACACTGCCCCCTAGGTGGGTTAATATATCAATGACAATGAATGTGTAAATAACCAAAACATATTTTCATTCATTTTTGGTCCGGGGTGGGGGTGGGGTGTCTCTCACTGTTTTCTTGCTGACCGTGCCTGGTCTCATTCCTGGCACTCTCACTCTCTGGTCCTGTGCTCTGCCCGTTGCCCTATATTGGGCCTGCAACAATGATCTACTTTATTGAAGGCCATGACCATTTTCTCTAAAATTAACCTTACTGGCTTTATGCCTCATATTAACCTTAATGGTTTTATGCCTCATTTTAACCAGATTGCATAAAAAATCTTAGTGGCTTTACGCCTCATACTACCGTAGGTTCTGACGTTATCAGTCTATGGGATGGAGAACCCACTAGGAGCCACAGTCAGGACATTCTGAAAGCCATTCCATGGACATGCTAACGACTAATAACGTCCATTTAATGGATGATAACATCTGAAGCGAGTGCTCAGGTCAGGGGAGTTTGTAATTGTTGCTTAAAAAAGAATCATGTGAAATGTTTTCTATCCATCCATCCATCCATCCATCCATCCATCCATCCATCCATCCATCCATCCATCCATCTATACCCGCTTCTTCATTTCAGGGTCACTGGAGTCACTGGTGCCCATATCCAGCAGTCACAGTGGGAGGTGCGGGGTACACCTCAGACAGGTCGCAAGTCCATCACAGGGACAAAATGTTTTAGGAGGTTGTGAAATGTTTTCCTTAGAAGGAAAATCAGCTAAAACATTTAAAGGTCTGAAACAAAAAATAATAATTACAAAAAATTACAGTCAAATTTTAACATCTTCAGAAAATATATTACACCAAAATCTTGTTTTCTTGTTCTACTCTTTTCTTCAGCGGTTGCCATCATGAAATCACATGACAGATTTGGCAATTGATTGATGTCCTTTCTAGAACAACCTGGATTCAAATGTGCAGACTCAGGGTTACAAGACCGCAACAATAACCACCAAGCTACCACAGCTGCTTAATTATGTTACAAAAAAATAATAAAAACAGGTCAAAACTAAACACTTCAAAATACAATGACAGCCACTAAATCATTGTTAGCTTAGAACAGTCAAGGAAGATTCTAAAAAGACAAACATTTTCTTTATTACATTTTAGATACGAATCATTTCCATGAACATGCATTCTGTATATCATGACTTGTACCATCCATGATACAAGTCTTTAGCAATCAAACTGTATTATTTATTTAACACTGGAGAATCAAAAAAATGTTCAAAATGTATATTTTGTTTGTTGCACAGACAGAATCCTTCCATGACTAAACTGAGGTCAACCACCATCCAAAGCAATAAAGTGATTTAGCCAAAAGTGATCATACAAGAGTGAAATAGAATGTTTGAATTGGGCTCAGCAACACATTAAGTTCCATCATCTCATCTTGGCTCTTCCCTTCTCACAATTTAAATGATGACTTTTTCCGGGTGACCGTCATTGGAGTGAGCTACATCTTCGTGCCAAGCTTTGCTTTCTGTCAAAAAGACACATTGCAGAAGTTAGTTTTTCTCAGTTGCTAAAACACATTTCTTGAAACCATCCATTCATTTCTCTAAACTGTAAACACAAAACCCAATTTTCAAACTATTTTAACAGAAACTCTGACTCTTCCACCAAAACTGAACTCTAGCCCCATAACATTTCAAATTTTGCTAAAAATCAAACTATGTTGTTAGATCAAACCTCGAGTCCATCAAAAAGAAAACGTTGCACAGCTGAAATCACAATGATCAGTTCATGACGCTTTTGAAGTTATCTTTATTGTCCATAAAGGAAAAAGCTTTTCATAAACAAAACTCCTGATTAGCACTTGTAGTAAAAAAGGAAACATCCATCCATCCATCCATCCATCCATCCATCCATCCATCCATCCATCCATCCATCCATCCATCCATCCATCCATCCATCCATCCATCC
>NW_013952661.1:71291-79581 GCF_001266775.1 Austrofundulus limnaeus
TTAATTGTTAATCATGTGGATGTAATAATTAATCATGTGGATGTATTAATTGTTAATCATGTGGATGTAATAATTAATCATAATTAATCACTTTCTGACTTTTAAATATGGGGAAATTAAATTGAACTTACAATGCCAGAAGCATGTTTGGGTTTGACACTGTAGGAAGCCTTCTCCTTGGCTTGTCGGAAGTTCTCTTCTGCTGCTTTTAGCCTGAAGCACAAAAAAATCTTAAATGAAAAAGTGAACACCTCAGTACCGGTACATATCTACAGTAAATATAAAGGCTGCATGTTATGTGGATCATCAGGGATCAGTTGTGCTGTACTACTTTACAAGAAGTTACACAAAAAGGAACGACTCAACAAATGAGTAGTTACAGAGTAATTCGTAAGGACTGTTAAGACACTTAGTTTGAGCTCTGAAGAAATACCAAACACAGAAACTAGTTTTAAATATTTATTTAGCAACAATGAGTCAAGGTTGAAGGTCTGGCAGGAGCCTGGTACTGGGCTGGATACTTCTGGACACAGAGAGAAGGTTTTAGTGGCAGAACAGTACTGGGTTTGTAATCTCAGAAGAAAAACAACCACTGACCTAGTGTTAGTTGTAGTGGTCAGGCAGTTTACAGTTAGTATCCAGGTGGATTTGGTGCTGGATCTTGACGTCACCAAAAAGATCGGCTGACTGTTTAGGTTGGTTGAGCAAAGGCAGAGTCGGGGGACAGGCAGGGGTCAAATCCAGAAAAAGAGCTTTGTTTACCAGAACCAAGGAGCTGAGCTGAGTCCAAAAATCTGTGGGACAGGCATGGGTCACAAACCAGGTGATCTCAGGTGCAGTGATGCCAGCAAGGGGAGAGACAAGAGGCGATAATCCAAAACACAGAGCTGGGGTCAAAACCAAGAGGACAGATGGCTGGACAAATCTGATAGGGGCTGAGGCAAGAATCAGGAGACCAAAGGACAGGCAGGGGATCAGGACCACAAGATGAAAGCAAGGCATGAGGACAAGAAACGCTGGTGAGTAACAGTACAAGTCTGACGACAAAGTGGCAGGGAAGTGAGGGTGAGAGCAGGAATACATACTGAGGGGAACAAGTGAGTGGAATGAGCTGATTGCAGGAGGGAAGGGGAGCGGTGGATCAGTAATTGGTACTGGCTGTGACAGGAGCAGATTGGTGATTGAGAACTTGGCATGAGAAATAACTGTGGAAAGCAAAACAACAAAAACAGAGGCAGGACTGGGAAGGCAGGCAAAAATCTTAACAAGGACACCAAATAGGAACTACTCAGGAACTACTGAGTAGTTGACCATTGCTTACTAAAGAACACACAATCCATCCTTATTAGGGGACTACTGGTTAGTTACCTGGGAAACCAAGAGGAACTACTCCGGAACTAGAATCAGAATTGTTTATTGTCATTCAAACACAACATCAAGATGCAACGCAGAACGAAATCTGCAGTTTTGAACATCCGTCCGGAGAGAGAAACACACAACATGCGAGAATTAATGTCCACGGTCATTCGCAACAACGTGCGCTACCTTACAGCATTTAAGGTAGTGCACAATAATACACACACATAGGAAGGGTGAGTTAAAAAAAGAACTTTTATCTTGTGTTTAACATACAGGAAAACACACGGTCATCGCACAAAAAAACGACTCTGCTGATAGAGTAGAAGCAGCAAGCAGGGAAAGCAATGGGGGTGGGGTTCAGGAGATGGACCGGGTAAGGGATTGTGAAGGAGACGATGACGTCAAGGGCAAGTGCCTGGGCCGACAGAGTGACCTCCAGAGTCCAACCAGATGTTACCAATCGAACAGTTTCCCAGAGTTCAGTTCTCTGCTTCAGAGTTCAGTCTCTGGCGTGACCTCATCAGGAGCCAGACACAGATAGGGGATGGGGAGAGGAGGGGTGAGAATCGAGGCTGCCATCCATGCATATCTTCGTCAGGGAGTTTCTTATCAGCCTGTGCTCAAGGACATATCTGTGGGCATCCAATTATGAAAAAAAGGAATTCTTTAGAACAACAGAAGAAAGACTTTTCACTGCCATTTAGAGTCTTAACTGTGTCTCTGTGTTGCGAAAAATGCCAAATATTCCAGATTAATTACCATCTCGCTTCTCTCTGTATGAGCTTCACCCAGATGTTGCCCTCACTCCTCGTGCCGCTGAGCTGCAATCCTAGTTAGGAGCACATCCAGTTTGTGATTCACTTCTCCCATTATTTGAGTCTGTGTGCCCACCGTACGGGAGATTCCATCCACGGACACAGACAGCTTCTCACAAGACCGAATCGCCGTTAGTGCCATCCTCATTTTCTGATAAACCAGAACTCCTCCACAGCCGAACAGCAGGAATCCGATTATCATGAAGCCAAATATAAAAACATCTTCGACATCCTCAATGGAGAGAGGCGCCAGGCAGATCAAATTCCAGCTCCCCCAACTTGCTGAAACATGCCCTGCGGCCACTGTTCCAGAGGGGCAAGAACTCTCCCCACGCTCCAATCTCAAACTGACACCAGTTAATTGCATTCAGAGACCAGTTGACCAGATCCATAATCCCAGTTGTCGAATGATAGTAAGGAGGAAGACTTGATTCACATCAGCAAAGCGGG
This sequence comes from Austrofundulus limnaeus, assembly GCF_001266775.1. Taxonomy (NCBI): domain Eukaryota; kingdom Metazoa; phylum Chordata; class Actinopteri; order Cyprinodontiformes; family Rivulidae; genus Austrofundulus; species Austrofundulus limnaeus. The sequence continues at coordinate 73,916 of NW_013952661.1, forward strand.
AACAGGAGGGAAGTGCGGGAGGAAGATCAAGACCAAGGTCAATTGGTCAACTACTTGAGTAGTTGACCAGTACTTACTGAGGAACACACAGTCCATCCTTATTAGGAGATTACTGGTTAGTTACCTGGGAAACAATAAAAAACCACTCAGGAACTAATGGGTATTAACCATTACTTAATCATTAACTGACCATTACCGGTTTTTGTGTACCCTAAAGTGAGGCATTTTTCCAAGTAGTTACTGAAGAACTAATCATTACTTCCTGGTCATTAGTGTTTATTAGTGTACAAGTGTGTATTATTATACTGTGATCTGAAGATGATTTCTGAACTGTCATGTAATTTTAGCATCCAGTGTTAACTTAACTGACTGTTCTTTTTTTCTACTTTTTCTCTGAGCAGGAAAAGAAATGCCAGAAGCAAGTCTGTTGTTGAAGCCACTGTCTAAGCCAACATAATGGTGTTCCCAAAATAAATGTTACGTTTTTCTGGCAGAGACCTGGGGCCTCATGTACAAAGACTTGCATGGATTTCTTACTGAAACCTGACGTACGGTCAAATCCAGAAAACGGTGTACGCACAAAAAAAAAACAGATGTATCAAACTGTGTGTACGCTGGAATCCACGTACATTTCTTTTGAACATCACAATTAACGTGGAACTGAGTGCAGGTAAGACTCCTCCCCTGACACGCCTTCATTAACATATGTTAAACAGATGCTAATTACTTCCTGCATGTTTGAAGGACACGTTTGTTTGATCCCTGCGAGATCAGAAATGATTTCTAATGTCAAAAAAAATAACGAATTTAATATAAAGTGCGTGTGAAAAAAATCCTAAGCAAAAATAGGAATAAAATATGTTAACCACGCAAAGAACGAATGATTGTGTGTCGTGTGTGTGTGCACAAACTGCTGTGTTGCGCAACCGGCTCATCCATCCATTCTGAGTCTGAAAATATTAACTTTGCGCACGAGTTTATTACCATACTTACTGTAAACACAGAGGAACTTAAATGTTTGGTAGAACATAGATCTTAGTTTATTTCATAGCTGATATTAAGAAATGAGTCTCTGCGTCTCAGAAGAGTTCACATGATGTGACGTGATGCTGGAGAGTCTCCACATGCACAGCCTTTGTGTGCAGTCTGTCTGTCCAGCTTTTGCTCTCCTACTTGTAGTATTTTCACAAGTTGTAAAGTGTACTTCCATGTGTCATTTTGGAGAAATCTGCAACAACTTAAACACAAATTATGAAACACCACTGCAGGCGAGGGTGCACGCTCCAGAGCGCGACCATAACTCAGCCTTTAGAATCATATGGATGAGATGATTCCCTTGGTCATGATTCAGCTTTGGGTGGACTGGACTGACACAGTCCTGATGGGTCTGCCAGCTCCCTCTGGAAAGCTCCTGTGGAACCCCAGTTCAATCGCGTCTACTGCACGTGCACGCGGCTACTCGCTCCCAGAGCGCAGCAGTGCCAAACTGAAAAATGATTTTTCCTCAAAAGGGCTGATGAGCCACTCGTCATCGGAAATTTATATCTGTTCATAAATAAAAGCTCTGCGTGTTACACTATTTATTATATCCTCCAGTAAGGCTGAATCCGTTCCTGTTAAATGTATTTTTGGCACAACTTTGGACGTCTTTTATTTAACTGCATCCATGTGGATGTAATAATTGTTAATCATGTGGATGTAATAATTGTTAATCATGTGGATGTAATAATTGTTAATCATGTGGATGTAATAATTGTTAATCATGTGTGTCTGCTGTGAACAACAATCATTTTGACATCATGAACAGTTTCTCAGAATCACCTCTAAGTGTCGTCAGCGGAACCAAAGCCACAGAAACGTGTGACACCAGCCCTGGAGTTGGCGTGGGGCTGCGCACATTTCCACATTCAGTTGAGTTTTGATACATCCGGATTTTTTCGTGGAAAATGGCGTACGCAAGGTTTTTGTGCGTACGCACCGTTGATACATGAGGCCCCGGGTTATCTTTGTTGTGACTACTAGCTGAGAGCGAAAGAAACTGGAGATCTACAAGAAACCTAAGATAGACTAAAAACGTTTTGGAAAAATGTGATTTTTGATTACGCAAACGAGAAGTTTGGGCCGACTCAGAGGGTTCTGAAAGCTGTTTTGTGATGGTGAGCCAAGCTGTCTTTTCTGGATGGACCTCTCCATAATGACCTCAGGGTAGATCTGAATCATCTGGACCTCACAGTCCAGCACACAAGCCTTGACCTACAATGAGACAGAGGAAAGTCTCCAGCTTTGGTGAGCTAATAAACTGCAATCAGGCATTGCACAAATGGTTTGCCGAACAACCTGGTTTAAAACAACTGAGGCAACTTGATAAACTTCTTTCTGCAGTAATAGAAAAATTACTAAAACAATCTGGTTCAGATCTTAACACATTCTTTCTGAATTGACAATGATTTATAGGTTTTAAACTGGGTTTCTTGTCAATTAATTAAAGGGGCAATTTCATGTGAGGTAAACTTTTCTGATCTTAATATCATATTATAATGTTATCCTCTTGAGGGGAATTTTGCAACTGATTAATTGAATATTAGGTGCAGGATTGTATTTTATACTTTCTGATCATTGCAGCGTTAAGTTTAAACACAATAAGAGTAGGTGTGTCTTATCATATGTTCTGTCTTTCAGCCTAAAGAAAAATGAGTTACGTTCTGACATCTGATGTAAAAGGTAACACCTCCAGGGGTGTAACCAGGAATAGATGAACATTATGAGGTCAATTCATTATTTTAGTAGAAAGAAGTTAGTGTGTTGCAAAGTCTCTGCTTAGAGCAGGACAGCTGTGCTTTGCTTTGTTTTCAGCCCAAGGTCTGAAGCAGGCAATATGCTGTTTTTTTATTTATTTTCTTTATTTAACCTTTATTTATCCAGGTAAACTGTTTGAGAACCATTTCTCATTTACTAACATGACCTGGAATGCACTGAGTGCATTGCAATATACAAACCTACATATTCAGCCAGAGTAAAGTGATTGTAAAGTTTAATCACGATTAATCACGATGAAAATTTTTAATCTATGTCCATGCAGCACTAAAACTAATCAGAGTTAACTCAATTAATTTCACAGCCCTAATTGAGAGACAATCAGGGAATTTCTGTAGCCTATGTGGTTCTAGCAGGAACAATTTGTGTTTGTTGTTAATAATCTGTAGTTCAGAAGTCCACTCTGCAGCCGGCCAGCTGAGCTCTGAGCAGATCAGCTGGAGGTGTGTTATTGTGGTTCTGCAAAACAAACGCGTGCTGCTGTGACCACAGGGCCGAGCATGGCAGCACCTCTTCTGCCCCAAATCGACTCACCGATTATGCCCTGGGAGAACTCTGTAAACTAATACAACAGTCCGCCCCTGTGCACAGCACGCAGAGTGGTAATAATCACTTTTATCTGGAGTTGTTCCACCTCATGCTGTTGTTTTTGTGCATATGCGAGACTGTGACTTGTGTGTGTGTGTGTGTGTGTGTGTGTGTGTGTGTGTGTGTGTGTGTGTCTGCTAAGCAGTCAGCTAAGCTTCATAGCAGAGCGTAGCATCCATATTCATGTCTGAAATGTTGGAGTAAAATTGTAATTAAGCAATATATTTGAGTTCTCCAGTGCTACATTATAAACTTTATAAAAGTTTATTTTATGTCAAGGAAAAATTGAAATATGGAAATGTTCTTACAGCTTTACTTCCTGCTTTATATTACAGCCAGCTTCCACCTGCAATGTATCATGGGAAGGATGTTTTAAGCAGTTTTTATGTACAGACACCTCTTTTTCGGATAAATTGAGGGTCTGGGGGGAGGGGGGGGCACTGATTGGTGGGCCTCATGGATAAGTTCATCAGAGCTAAACAACAAAACATATCTGAAGCTCCTGTGTTGAACAGTTTCTGAGTTATAAGCATTTTTGCATGTCCAGACACCCCCTCTTTGAAAGGAGCCCCCTCCTCAAATATGGGGTCTATCATAAAACCGTTGGCTGGTGCAGTGTAGGTCGGACTCATCTACAGTCCTGACTAATTTCATGTTGATTGGTGCAGCCGTTTTTGTGCTACGGTTGACCAAAAATCACTGAAAAAACAAACAAACAAATGAATCGTACAAAAACAATATGACTCCCATTTCACATGCGGGGGTCATAATAAAATTTGTTACAACTGATAATATAATAATGAAGAAAGGATTTACCTTTGATCTAATAATAATATCCTTGCACTGAATGGTTTGGAAACAAACTTTATCCTAGATCTGTAAGAACATGTTCTTAAGAAATGACTAGCAGTTAATCATTCTTGTCCAACAGATTAGCATCTTGTACTTGTTGATGACCACCATCATGCTTGCTCATGTAACGGTCATCGTTGTTCTCCCTTGCTGCAGCTGGGTTTGATGTTTGTGGCAAGGAGCTGATGAAATCCTCCACAGCTTGAGGGGATTTAAAGGTCATCTTCTTACCAGCATGCTCTATTTTCACCAGCACGGGATGGATGAGGGATAGATCAGGCTCCATAGCCCTGGCCTTCTTCACGATGGGGCCAAAGCTCTTTCTCTTTACTGTGGTGGTCGAACTGAAGTGGGGAAGGAACAGGAGAGTAGTGTTCCCAAACTGGATATGCTTTGCATGCTCCTTTGAGAATAGCTGATCTGTCCTGCCACCTGAGTAATCTGAAGATCAGAATGCGCGGCTTGTTAGTAATGGCGGCTCTACTGTCGTATTGCCAGTGCGCCCGTTCGATGTCGTTGTTGCGACACTTCAGTGATGAATCCACTTGGGGAGGTTAGATTTAAGGTAACCAACTGCATCAGACCCTTCTGTTGATTCTGGTAATCCAACAATCCTGACGTTGTGTCTTCGGTTTCTGTCCTCCGGATCTGTCAGCTTTGTGGTGAGTTGGTCAAACTGTTTCTTAAGATCGATAACTGATCTTCTATCTTTTTGTGCAGCTGTTTGCACTGAATCCACCCAATCTTGGGTGCGTTTAGTGGAGTTAGCCACTCTCTAGTTTCCTGCTGATGTCTTTACCTGCTTCGCTGGTCTTCTGTAAATCTGTATAAATATCTTGTAGAGCAGGAACCAGTATAGAGTCTATAACTTCTTTAACTGCGGAGGCAACTGTAGTATTGAGTGCATTTTGTTGCTCTTGAAGTGCTAGCTTTATACCATTAGCCTTGTCGAGGTCTTCCTTGGAAATGGATGAGTCTCTAAAATTTTCTTTATAGAGGATTCTTCAACATCCCTTTTTTGTGAGCCTTTGGTAGTAGAGGTGTTCATAGTGAGATAGGTGTCGAAATGTCCGATTTATGTGTTAGAATAAGCAAAAAAAAACTGTATGAGTGGAGCACTATGCTAAGCAGGCATTGTCGTCAAGGGGTCACGTGATCCCTCTGGTTTTATGTTTTCTTTTGATTTGATTTTTACTGTAAAATTTTTACTGTTAAGTGATTAAAATTGTCCACAAAGTTTTGTCACCTTGGTTGCTCTTAAGCAATATATATAAAAAATTATTACATAATGCGTCTTACCGGTAACATAATGACCCCCGCATGCACAAATGCACCAGAACTCAGAAGTCTTTATTCCTAATAAATGTCATGCTACTAGGTGCATCCCAAAACTGTAGTGGCATGGGTGGGGG
>NW_013952661.1:80220-83403 GCF_001266775.1 Austrofundulus limnaeus
GGGGGGGGGGGGGGGGGGGGGGTCATAATAATAATAAAAAACACAAACAGAATAAGGTGTAGAAACAGAATGGAATGTGGTTGTGAAGCAGTGTGTGATGTACCTCTCTTTGAGAATAACCTTGTTTTCTTTTTTCCAATGGTCCTTGAAATCAGAGGAGAACTCGTGCCAGACGGAGAAGATTGTGTTGGGTGAAATCTCCTTTTCTCCTGCCTTAGGTTTCACTGAGTAGAACACTGTAAGGTCCAGGAACCTGACACAATCAAAAGCCACAATCACTTTGTTTTTTGTTTGCATAAAATGCTAGTTCTTTAATTTTCACTGTTTCAGGCTGCAGTGGTTTTTTAATAAACAGGTTCTTGAACTGGTTTGTTCCCACATTGTTCCCATACACATACACTTCCTGCATAATTGTTGTTTGTTTGAAATGAAAAAAAGAAACTTAAATCAAAAAGAAAAAATAAGTAGGTCCTCTGGATGGGTTCCTCTTTAATGAAACATTTCATCTCTCCTCCAGAGACTTCTTCAGTCTGATGAGTTTCAGGTGAACTCAGCCTTAAAAGCACTGCCTCCACATGGTGGACAAACAGGTTAGTCACATGCAAAAGAGGACCATTGACTAATAATAGGCTTGATTGGCTCTATTGTTCATAGAGGGTGATGTGCAACATCTCCTGACTTAAGGTTTGTTTATACTTCATGCAAGACATGTGGCTGCGGCCCAGCGATGATGTGATTGCATGTGTGTCACTGACAGCATTCAGTGTTTACACTGGGAAAAGACGTGGGGGATACATTACAGTAATCCCTCCCTCTGCCCTCCCACCGCAGATGTCACGCGCTAGCTTAGCATGTAAATAACTGCTAGTTGCTAAAAAAAAACTTGCTAGTTGCGAGTTTAGCTTGTGTGGGAGATGGATGATGAAAAACACTTCTCCTATTTTCAAATGTCCGCTGCTCGTTTCGAGGAACTTGCCCACCGGATCTTTTTTTGTTTTTCCTACTGGATCTCCCCTCACCTTCAGCACGCACCGACGCAGTAGAGGACACAAATGTTATACCTCTGGACCGCCTCGGTGAGTTTCTCTTCCAAATTATCCATGTTCAGAAACAAAAAACAGCTTCTGGTAGCGAGTAGCGTGTAGCGGTGTCACACAGCACAAAAACGCCCACAAACTTTGAAACAATCACACACTCCGCGCCGCATCCTCCACGTCTCGGAGTGCTGACTGGAGGCAATGTATAGGAAGCTGTCAGCGGGGGGTAGCAGCCGGAGTGCAGACGGAAGTTGTGTAACTTTTTTTCACTCAGCGGGTGGTAAAAGACGTGCGACAAGAAGTGTAAACCAGCCTTTGTTGGTTTGGATGCTGTGGTTCTTAGGTGTCATGTCATGTGTATGAAGTGAATGCAGGCGGGGCTAAAAGCCCCTTTGTTTTTGTTTTTTCCCTCTGTGTTGGTATCAATGGGGCCCTGATTCACACCTTTTGCTCACAGGGGGCGGAGTCATACTTGCAATAACAGCGTTGTAGGAGGAGGACAACTGTACATGAAGGCCTCCACCTCTGTTTAATGATGGACGGTTTTTCTTCACAAAGATGGTTTCCTTTACTCCTCTCAAACCAACGTTCCTCTCTATCAAGGATGAGAACATCTTCATCCCTGAAAGAGTGACAGCTGGCCTGCAGATGAGTGTAAACTGCAGAGCCCTGACCTGTAGATTAGTGTAAACTGTAGAGTCCTGGCCTGTAGATGAGTGTAAACTGCAGAGTCCTGACCTGTAGATGAGTGTAAACTGCAGAGTCCTGACCTGACGAAGTAGATCGTCTGTGCTGGCTCATTCTTTTGAACAGTGGCTGTTTTGTTTCCCCGATGTATAACTGAGCACAGTCCTCCTGGCACTTAACAGCATACACTATATTACTCTGTTTTTGCCAGGGAACTGGATCTTTGGGGTGAACTAATCTTTGTCGTAACGTTTTGGGGGTTTGAAAGCCACTGGGACATAATGTTTAGAAAATAAACATCTCAGCTTCTCCGAAACACCCACAACATACGGAATAACCACTGGTTTGGTTCTGGGTTTAGGGTCTTCATTTTCACCTGGTTGTTCGGTGGAATCCTGTTTGGGTTTCTTGTCTGCTTTCAGAAAAGCCCAGTTAGGATAACCGCACTGCTCCAGGGCCTGTCTTGTGTTTGACTTCTCTTTCTCCTTGGCTCCTGGGTTTGTGGGGACACTGTCTGCTCTGTGGTACAGAGTTCTGATGACTCCTAACTTGTGTTCCAGTGGGTGATGGGAATCAAAACGCAAATACTGGTCTGTATGGGTGGGTTTGCGTGTCCAGTTGTCCTCCTCCTACAACGCTGTTATTGCAAGTATGACTCCGCCCKCTGTGAGCAAAAGGTGTGAATCAGGGCCCCAACGATAACCAACACAGAGGGAAAAAACAAGGGGACATCGAGCCCCGCCTGCATTCACTACATACTGTACACATAACACGACACCTAAGAACCACAGCATCCAAACCAATAAGTCAGGTAATGGGGCACATGACCCTCTATGAACAATAGAGCCAATCAAGCCTATTGTTAAGCAACGGCCCTCTTTTGCATGTGACTAACCTGTTTGTCCACCATGGGAGGCAGTGCTTTTAAGGCTGAGTTCACCTGAAACTCATCAGACTGAAGAAGTCTCTTGGAGAGAGACGAAACGTTTCGCTAAAGAAGAACCCGTCCAGAGGACCTACTTATTTTTTCTTTTTGATTTTTTCTATCTGGATTACTGAGATGCATCAGGACAAGAAACTTAAATATGCAGATTTTGCCACTACTCTTCATACTGAAATTTTATGTCAATATAAATAAAGTATTTACAAAACAATATACTGAAGGTGAACATTGAAAAATGTAACAAACTCTTTAGCACCGCTGCTCATCTGTGCAGTCGGTGAATATTAAAGAGTGGAAACAGACATGGGAGGTTGGGGCCTTACAGTTTGTGAGTGCTGCCAAGTTGAGTATCCAGGGTCTCCAGCTCACTTTTAGCTTAAAAAGGGAAAAGGTGAAAGAGTTAGGGCAACAGATTAAATATAAGAAAGAACTTTAATTTACTGTGTTCGCCTGTCAGACAAACATTCTAAACAAAATATCAATTCAATTCAATTCAGTCCAGTTTATATATATATA
>NW_013952661.1:83458-92846 GCF_001266775.1 Austrofundulus limnaeus
TATATATATATATACACACAGTATATCAAAATGTCTTCTTTCACAATTTTCTGTCTCATGTTAACTTCAACACCACTTTAGCAAAAAAGCTGAGACATTGTCTAAAATGTAAAACAGAATACAATGATGTGCAAATCTCATAAACCCATATTTTATTCACAGTGGAACATATTAAATAGTTTAAATCTTTTTGAAAATACACAAGTGGTAAGAATAAAAAGAAAACATAGAGGGGCACTTTGTAACTAAATAAGTTAATTGGCAACAGGTCAGTAAATTGATTGATTGAATGATTGATGATGCCTTTATTGTCATTGAACAGAGCTCAATGAAATTACATGAAAAAAGCATGAGGGAACAGGTGAACAGGTCATGCGGCAACCAGCAGGGGTTGCGCTACCTTTAAAAAGAAAAACAAAATATCACACAAGGATAGATGAGGGAAAAAAAACATTATATCAACAAAATGTGACACATTATGGTGTTTATATAGAAGAAAATCTTTGCATGGCAAGAGCACATTGATTAGCCAGAAGAGTAGTGAGTTTAGAGGTGTGAATCTGAAGCCATGAATGTTGTTTGCACTTGTGTGAATTTCTGAAGAATGAGTCCGAAGAATCTAGTCCCCAAAAAATAAAAACATAGTTCAGAATAATGATGTTCATTCTGTGCAGCTCCTGATTGTCCTTCAGGGACCTGGGGCCTCATGTATCAACGGTGCGTACACACAAAAACCTTGCGTACGCCATTTTCCATGGAAAACTCAGGATGTATCAAAACTCAACTGAACGTGGAACTGAGACACCTCCCCTGACACGCCTCCATTTAAATCTGTAAAATAGATGTAAATGTGTCCAGCGTGTGAGATTCTCCTCCGACTGTCCTCTCTGTGAGATCAGAAAGGATTTTTAGATGCAGGAAAAATGTAAATTAAATGGAGAATGAATGAGAAAACTGTTTAAATAAGTAGTGGGGTGTCATTGTTTTATGTGGCGCATTCGCGCGGGATAACCAAAGCCTGAGATTTTCCTTAAATTTACAGACATCTCCCAAATGTGATATTAAAGCCTGGTTAGTTGTTGTCCATTTAGTTGAACACGGTGTTGAACGGATGTTAAAAAACAAAACAACAAAAAAACAAACAAAAAAAATCCACTTTTTCCTCTCTACTTTCCCCCTGTGTTACAGCAGCGCTGTCAACTCCATGGACTCCCACCCCACCGCCACGCGCGAGTACGAGTGGTAGCCTACGGATTTTTAGCAAAAAATATAGATTTTTGAGGCTCATTAGACAGGTAAATGTCCAAAGGGGTTGACACATATGAACACCATCCCAGCTGGCGAGGGTGCGCGTGGCAAGAGAATCTACCCAAAGCGCAGCAGCTGCGCCCCGGCCACAACTCAGCTCAGCATCATTCAGAAGTCTGCACACAGAAAAAATAATTATTCTTACCGTACAGTGAGCCACAATTTGCATCCGATTTTGCTCCCTGTCTTCAGCCTTTATTTTATTTTATTTATTTTATGTCACACGTGATGTGTCGAGTTTTGCCGGCCCGGGACCCAAAAGGTTTTCAACTATGTGACAAAAATATAAAAACAGTTTACGACTGGATTGAGGTTCTTTTGATCATTTTTAGGCTGATCTATTTTCTTGCCTGAGGTTAAATGATTTTCAGTCCCGGGGTTCAGTTTCATGATCGTTCGAGTTTAAACAATAAAAACTCAAACTAAAAAAAATCTAACACTGTGTTTAGATGCTCCTTACATCCAGAAATCGCAACAGAGTCATATTTCTGTGGATTCAGGTCAGATTCGTGACTTTGTGAGTTAAAACTGTTGACTGAAAAACTTTGCGTGGCTGCTGCACATTCTCACGGCAGGTGAAAAGTGTGCGTAAATATACACACACTTTCAAGCAACGTTGGTTTTTATACATCCCAACGTGGGCGTAGAACCTGGAGCATGTAACTTTTTTATGCGTATGCACCGTTTATACATGTGGCCCCAGGAGAATTTAGATCCACAGCCCTTCAAGGCCACGTAGGAGGTGAGAGCCAAATCTGTAATTAGTTGTTTGGGAACAGAAGAAAATGTTTTTGATCAGGCAGACAATAATAATTTTCCATCTGCCTGATTCTCCACTGGTACATCCAACATGGCGACTCCAATCAGACAAATAGTGTGGACAATCCCACCAAGTCAAGCTATCAGCTTCTCCAAGATCAATTCCATCTCACCATCAAAGTCCAGGGACCGCAGTCGGCCCGCGACCCTCAGCAGAACCGCTTGCAGACCGAGTCCCAGCTCACACACAGCGTGATTCTGAGTGCTAATAGCATGACAATCCTTCATATTGGTCAGGCAGCCAGGAAATGTCCTGAATAGCTATCGATGCTGTTTTGCAGAACACCAGGGGACCACCAAACCAATCTGTAGAAATCCAGTGATCAGAATCCAGTATATGCTAGCTGAACAGAGCAGAACAGAGGTCCCACCTTTGACATGTCCTCCCATATTGAAAGTTTTGTTCCAAAAATTTATTAAGAGACCAGCTAACCAAATCCATAAAAATAAATCCATCATTTTTTGGTTTCACATGAAAACGTAGAGGAGGCTCCGAGTAGCAAAGCAGGGAAAATAAGGGAAGGCAGGAGAGAGGGAAAAAACATCTTATTCCTCCGAGAGCATAAATAAATAAATAAATAAATAAACAAACAAACAAACAAACAAACAAACAAACAAACAAACAAACAAACAAATAAATAAATAAATAAATAAATAATGTGTCAAGACCTAAAATCTATATTGAATGCCCAAGATTTTCGGGGCTTCAAACAGAAATGTATTACAACCAGGTATGATTCTGTTAAGGACAAAACTGCTTGGGCATCAAGAAATGCTGGTTAAAGCTTTATCATATGAAGAATCCTCTTCATCAGACTGTCATAGAAAGACAAAGTGTCTTCAGTCGGAGGCTTCTTCAGCTTCGCTGTAATACAGACCGCTACAGAAGATCTTTCCTGCCCACAGCCATCAGCATCTACAATAAGTTTTTAGTTCAATGAGTTACAACAACACCTCATTTCCCTCTGGGATCAATAAAGTATTTTTGAATTGAATTTGAATTTGAATGAGCAATATGTAAAGTCTGACAATTAATTAGAGCGGACGCGTACTGATTGTTGTTGATGTAAAATTTTTATAAAATTTTTTGATTGTCCACAATAAGCTGTATATTAGTGATTTAATTTGATTCTGTAAATACAGGATCTCGTTTATTATTAGATCAAACCAAAATCACTGTCAGGTTCATCTTATTGTGTGGTCTCATTGTTACACAGAAGGCTTGTTTGTTTCCTTAAATAGAATAACCCATGATAATTTCCTCATAACTTTAAGTTCTGAGAGTGTCAGGATGATAACCCTTTACACTTGAAAGCTGCAGGCCTGAAAGAGAAACCTTTAAATTCTCATTTTCTGGAGCTAAGATAGCAACAACATCTGTTAGGCATGTCTTCTAGGGATGTCCCGATCAGCTACTCAGTATCGGTATCGGTGGCAGATATGGCCATTTTTTGAAAATCAGGTAGAATCAGATTTAGTCATGTGATCGGGCCGATCCAGTTTTTGCAACAGTTTTCAGCAGTATCATGCTTTACAACTGCCATTAAGAAGTCAAGACGTACACAAGTATGCAACCTTGTCCACAGTGTGGGAACAGTTTTCAATGGAAAACAATGATGCTGAAACTGCATRTTMCAAAATCTGCAAACTGGATGTTTCTCATGGTGGGAACAGCAGGGCTTGCTTTAATACTACCAACCTTGTCACCTTGAAAGAAATAAAGCTCTCGGATTGGTATTGGATGGGTATCGGAAATGTCCTTTATTGAATTAATACCAAAATTATATTTTATTCAGCACACTGAGTAAAAAATTACAATTTTTAATTTCCACACCCTCTGGTCCTGGCGTATTGGTTTTCAGGCTAATAGGAGAGCCTGAAGGGAGGGTAGTTTTAGACTGCCCAAGCTAGGGAAAGTCTATGAGAGGGGTTTTTTGTTTCTTAGAGGTTACGCTCAACGGCTATTTTGTAAAACCATGGGAATTGAACCAAGTCTGTCTTCAGGTTTCCACCCCCAGACTTATGGCCAGATGGAGCGTGCCAACCAGGAGATGGATACCCGTCTGCGTATCCTGTGTGGAGATGATGGCACCAAATGGGCAGAACACCTCCCCATAGTTGAACACGCTATGAACTCCATCACCTCCAGTGCCACTGGTCTGTCCCCCTTCTATGTTCTGTATGGATTCCAGCCACCAGTGTTTGCCACCCAAGACCAGGCTGCCATAGTCCCATCAGCATACCAAGCCGCCCAGAGGTGCCGTAGAGCCTGGACCAAGGCCCGTGCCCAACTCCTTAAGTCCTCGGCAGTCTACACATGGGCAGCCAACTGTCACAGGATCCCTGCACCTAACTACCAGGAAGGTCAAAAGGTTTGGCTGTCCACCAAGGACCTTTCTCTGCATGTAGAGTGCAGAAAGCCGGGACCTCGGTTCATCGGCCCCTTTCCCATCTCCAACGTGGTAAACTCGGTGGCTGTCAAGTTAAGACCCCCCAACTCATGTAGATCTACCCTACATTCCACTACGGTAGAGGTATCCAGTATCTCGTCGACTGGGAAGGATATGGGTATGAAGAATTCTCCTGGGTTCCTGCATGTCATGTTTTGGATAAACCTCTTATCACCAGCTTCCATTAGGATCACCCCACTCAACCTCCAGGTCTGTCTGGAGCCGGATCATAAGAGGTGGGTACTGTCATGAATCACACCTGATCCCTGCCTTTAAACTCATGTCAAGTCATGCCACAGTATTCACCTGCCAATTATCTCGTCATTGGTTTCTCCCCACCTATCACAGAAAACATAATCAGCTTCATGCCACTCACCTGTCATCATTAGTATTTAAGCTCCAATTCCCCACAGTACCAGTGCCAGATTTATGAACAGTTTTTGCCAAGTAGTTATCTAGCGTCTATGTCTCGTCTTGCCTGCCTCATTGTGATCCTGCTTCTGTTTTTTGGTCTCATGTCTCCTGCCTCAGCCCTTGTCAGATTTGTTCTGTCATCTGCCTCACAGATTATGACCCTGGTTTTGAATGTTGGATTCACGTATCCTGCTCTTGCCTTCCTCGGATTTGTTCAGTCATCTGAGTCCTGGATTTCGACCCTCCCCTGCTCTCCCCGACCATGAGATAAGTCTGCCCCTCCAAACCTGGTTCTGCTCGCTGATCATATGTGTATGACCCCCGCCTATGCCACCAATTATCCCCGAACCTCCAAGTCCCTCCACCCGGAGTAAATTTCATAAACAGGGAAGTAACGTCGGACTTCACCCGAGACTGTCCATGTCATTCAGGAGGTCGTTCAGGACCAAACGCTCACTGAAAAGGTTAGTGGCTTCATTCAATCTTAATTCTGCTCCTCAGTTCAATCCAGCCACTAAACTAATCCTCTCCTGTTTAGAGCTCTGATTCCCTTGACATGTGGGTCCAGATCCAGCTTCCCGTTTGTTAATAAAACTTTTAAAACTATTCAGGTGTCTGGCAACTCTGTTCGTTTTCCCACTCATTACAGGTCAGGCATAAATGTAGCTACAAAAATGAATGGAAGTCAATACAATGTCCTCAGGTTTTTAAATGACTAGAAGTTAACTGAACTGATTCCATTAAGCGCCTTTAAGTCCAGATTGAGGACATTAGCAATGACTTCCTTGAATTGTTAATGTTTATAATAGTGATTGTTTGTATTGTCTTTTAATTGTGTAACTCTATGTAAATGTATAATTTTTGCTGCTTCTTGGCCAGGACTCCCTCGAAAAAGAAGTTTTCTGAATGGGATTTTCCTGGTTAAATAAAGGATGTAAAACAAAAGAAACAATCACTCTACAATGGATGAATGTGTACATTTGTATGTTGTAATACATGTGTGACACACATCTGGTGGCATCAGGCATATTTCCTCCCTGGCTGCCTGCAGCTAAGGTTCATATGAACGGCTGCCACACTCAACAACAAAGGCTCTCATTGGATGAGATGTGCGATGAACGCTATCTAAAGCCAAAAGTGATCATGATCCCACCTCCCCACGGTGATCACTGGGTTTGTGTGATGCTGTGTGGGTGCATCTTCATAGGCAGCCCAGAGAACAGAGATCAGACGGAGAAATACAAAGATGCTGCATTAACGCGCATTATAAAATTGTCGCCGTTAAGGGTCGACTGCATTTATACAATAATAACGTGTTAATGTGCCCAGCACTAAAATAATAACTCACTACTCATCTTGACCTGTCTGGAACCATCGCTGTGGTAGATCCAAATGCGTGGTTGGAACTAAAATTAAAGACACATTTGGGCGACCCTGAATTGATGAGAATGGTAAATGGACTGTACTTGTATAGCGCCTTTCTACCCATCCAGGACACTCAAAGCTCTTCACACTAAAATCTGTGCCTTCATTTACCCATTCACACAGCACTCTACTAGATCTCCTCAAAACTAACATGTACAGTCACTTTGGAGACTAATCAGTGCCAATCACATTCATACACTAATGGGACACACATCAGAGGCATTAGTTGAGGAAGTGACTGACGCAACACGAGCCGTTTCCAGCTCTGTCTTGTCAAATGCACCACGTTTGTCACAAAACAAGTTCAGCAAGTAACTTTAAATATCATAGAAACCAAAACAAAGGTGAGCTGGACAGCAAGGTGAGCACAGACAGATCAGCTGTGTGTGTGTGTGCGGCAGTCGGGAGTGAGGCTGCAGAGACGTGTCTGTGAAGGGAGGGGCAGGCGCTCTGTGACTGGCCAATCACAGATTGTGAAGACAGTCTGTTACCCAATGAGGATTTTCCGTCAACACAAGCACGGATATTCGTTTCATGCTCGTATTCGTCAAAAATGCATTATCTGTAATGAATACTCTTCTGAAATGAGTATCCAGCTCAACAGCTCAACCCTAGTTTACACATGCCTTGCTCTGATAGAAATTTTTAAAGATTTTGTCAGTTACCTTGTACAAGGAAGTCTTCCATATTTTCTTTAAAAGGTTGCAAGTTATCCTCATCTGACACTTTGCATACCTTTTCCACTTCTGATGTACATGCTGATGAAATAATTGAAGAAAACCATAAGCCAGTGTTTGTGCTTTGTTTAGTGCTCATGAGTATACTGTATGGAAAAAAAAGTGTAACCTCTCAAGTCTTTTTTGAGATGAGCCAGGTCTTTCTGAAAATCGTCAAACTTGAGCTGTGAAGCTTGGAACAGGTCATGAGGTTCAGGAAGCGGAAACACACACGTCTCTCTGCCAGCATCCTGTGAGTAGACAGGCACACACATACGTTAAATAACATGAATGAATATCACCTCCTGTCTTTATTGCAACAATTTTAAACTAACATCATCTTGTGCTGTGAAGTGTAAATGTTTTGGTATAACCTTGAAGATGCAGCAAAATGCTATGCAGAGATCATGTGTTGCTGAAGACTCTATCACATCCAATTCTATTACATAAATTAGTAGAATTGATTGAGTTGGAACCATTTTTCTGACATTTTTTAAATAAATTGACTCCAAAAGTTAAACAGTTGTAGCTGTACATATTCAATAAATATTTTTGAATGTTTCAGTATGAATGAGTGTGAGAATGTTTCATAAAAAAGTTTGATAATAGATCGACTTGACACCAATAGTTAATGCTAAAGTTTTTGGCATAGATCTCCCAAAATGACTAACATTTTTAATGTGTTCTATATGACTTTCAGTTACAACTACATCAAATTTCTATAAAATTGACTTAATTAGAGACCTTTTTGTGTTTTGAAATAGTTTTTTTTATGGTTTTCTGTCCTGAACTGGGCTGACGCCATAAGAAAAGAAGATAAGTCTTAAATATTCAGCTACAGAAATGAAGTTTACCTCATCAAAGTTTTTGAGATAGTAGGCTACAATATAAGACAGAAGACTTTTGGTTCCATCCTACATGTGGAAAGAAGAAAAAGAAGAAAACATAGTTTAAAGAGAAAATACAAATTATAAAGCATTGTATACATGATATAATTTAATGATTGTACCACATTTATTATATTGTCTGGAGGTTTGGGGAAATGCATGCAAAACTATTTCAAATATTATTTTTGTTTTACAGAAAAGAGCTGTGATGCTGTGTTCACACCAAACACATTTTGAGCATCAGGGCATCAGATTTACATGCCAAGCCTTTGGTGGACACGTCAAGGGCCTTGTGCTCTTTAAGTGTAACAAATGTGGTATCAATCAGCATTAGGATTTATGAGATATTAACAAGGTGCATTTCTAGCACCCCTTACAGTTTGGTTGACATGAAATTTTAACACACGCACATATACGATTCATTAGATGTATGATATGAGATTGATGTGAATATGTGTTAAAATACATGAAAGACTGTATTTTTTGTTAATTCTAACAAGCTTTCTTTTTCAAATGAATAAACATTATTTGGTCAAAGAAAAACCAAACAACTTTTCCTTCACATATTTTGTAGAGCCACTACTCTAGGGGCTATGTATGTAAGAAGTTTCATGCTTAGTGGAATTGTTCATTTGAAAGAGAAGGTTTTAAATGTTTTGCCAGTTTGAACAAATAATGCATTTTTTAAACAAACTCATTTAATCAAAAATGCAGTACAAATGATTGATTAAGAGGACTTTGAACAATACAAATCCTGATCCTTTGGAGTGAAAGGAGAGAAAACAGACAAAGTCGGTTTGTATGACTTGAGAGATTTGATCAAGGGAAAGGCCTTAAGCATGTTAGTATTTCTGATGAGCTGTGCATCTTGTAACAATGCATTTTGTAAAAACACCGCATTATGTAATAATGTAATAAAATTTACCCCAAAATGTAATAAACCCGCACTAAAACCGCATTATGTAATTATTGACGCAGAATGTACTAAAAGTCTTCAACGCATTTTGTAATACTAGCAAGCGGCATTTTGTAATAATATTATTATATTTTGTGGCAATTATTACAAAATGCTCTTTTTTAGAAATGATAATGTAATAATGAAAAAACATAATAAACAATCACATACCAGCTGTTTTTGTTCATTTTAATCAATGCACTTGTAATAAATGATCATGTTGCAGCTACTAAACATTTAAATCTTTGAAATGTTTGTCGACGAATGTCAAACTTTTCATAATTTAACCAACAGAGGAGCACAATGAGCATAGTGCAGAAACACAGCGCATCTGTCTCATCCGAGGACCAACAAGCACCATACGATGTATGGACACACACACACACACACACACACACACACACACACACACAC
>NW_013952661.1:93772-95559 GCF_001266775.1 Austrofundulus limnaeus
AAATTATATAATGTATATTAAAAGTTTTTATTTGAAAAGGAATTGAAGCTTTTATTTTGTTTTGTTTCTTGATTATTGTTGCTTGAAATTGATTTTGGAAAAAGGGGGCAGATATAAGTTCTTTCTTTCCTTTCATTTTAATTGTGATGTGTATTGTTTTTGTGTGTATAAATAGTTTTTCTAATGAAATAAATAAATGAAATTAAATTAGCTAAACTAAACTAAACCTGTGAGTTTGTTCCTTCAGTGTCAGGATGGACAATAAACATTTGATTGTCTCTCAGGACTTTCAGTTTTACTCACACTGCTCTTGACATCTTTGAGTTTTGGCAGGATGTCAAGTGTGAAGCCATCGGCTTGACCTCTGGTTCGATTGCCTCCATTCATGAAATTACCAAAGGCCAAAACTAGACCTAGAATATTTTTTACTGTTTCACGGTCCTGTAGAGCCTGTAAAAAAATCAAGAATAAAATGAGAATCAAAAACAAAACAAGATGAAAATGATGTTCTGTCTTTCTATAATTTGGTAATATACAAATGAATGTGCACATATACAGACATACAGAAACTTTTGACATGGACAATGTTCAAATAATATTTAAACAAGCAGTGTTGTGTGGCTGCTTAACTTACCTTGCACACCTTGTGTAGTATGTTCAATTTCCTTGTGATAGATGACATGCTCTCAGAAAAGCTAGATCGAAAGAGGATGCAGAATACTCTGCTTGAGAAGTTTGGGATTAGAGAGAGCTGGTAGAGAAATCTGCAAAAAAAACATACATTAAAAAACATTTTTGGTTTAACTCTGTTATGTAGTTAATCTGGTACAGATTATTGCAACTCCCTTCTTTTTTTTTACCAGCAAAATCCAACCATAAAGTCCAACTCGTCCAAAACTCAGCTGCTTGTATCATTTTCAGAACCCCTTTCACAAATCTTATAACACCTGTCCTGCAGAATAGTCACTGGCTCCAAATAAAACTAAAACTGCAAAGCAGTTATGACTTGGGTCCAAGCCCGTTTATGCATGCCAGTCTTGGCCCAAGTCATCCACAGAACCTTGACAAACTTGTGCACCACAGAGTTGTAACATGAGGAGTACATGTAAGGTCTATTTGTCCTAAAAATGTTCACACTATGTCTTCTGTTGCTTTGTTGTTGTTGTTTTTTTTTTGTCTTTTTACTGGCAGCTGCTTTAGTAACCTCCATAAAACAATATACCCACAGTACCTTCTCTGTCCAAACCATCTCAATCTGGCCATTTTAACATCATCTCCCAGTTGTTCATCTGTAATGTACTTCTGATTATCTCATTCTTTATCCAATCCATCTTTCTTTTTTCCCCAAGTAGAATCTCAAGATTAAGCTGGAATTTTGTATGGTGGTAGCTGAGAGCAATGTACAACAGATTTTAAATTCAAATAATAGAAAGAAAAGGAAAACAGTATGGCCCAGTGTCTGGATTTAAAGGAAGGTAGTGTAAAGTAAGTGTAAGGAAATTTACAAAAACAAAAATGCCTGATATGGTTGTATCTATCTGAGGGAAAATGTATTATATTATATGTACTGATGCATCTCAGTAATCCAGGTAAAAAATCAAAAGGAAAAAAATTGTATAGGTCTTCTGGACGGGTTCTTCTTTAATGAAACGTTTCGTCTCTCCTCCAAGAGACTTCTTCAGTCTGAGAGTTTCAGGCAACGTTTCGCCTTTCCACCCGGTTTTGGATGGAGGACGGTTGGAAACTGGCGTGTATCGTAAGCCCACCCACACAGACCAATATTTGCG
>NW_013952661.1:97135-100730 GCF_001266775.1 Austrofundulus limnaeus
CACACACACACACACACACACACACACACACACACACACACACACACACACACACACACACACACACACACACTCACTCACACTATATCTCTCTATCCTTGTGGGGACTTTCTATTGACTTCCATTAATTTTTTTAGAAATTTTAGGTCCTAACCCTGACCATTTACCCTAAAATTAACCTCACAGGTACCTACCTGACCCTACAACTAACCTAAACTCAATTAGTTTAGTTTAGTTTAGTTTAGTTTATTTGCACAGTAAAAAAATACAAATCAGTTGAAAGAAGAAAAAATGTGACAGTGCAGGGAGAGGCAAAAAGCCCAATATATTATGTTTTTTTCTGGTTTCATGTTTTTATTTTCACTTTATTCAGATTTTTCTGTCATGTTCCTCTGTTTTCTTCCTCCTGTCTGCCTTTGCTCCAGCCCCGCCCACTCACACCTGTTCCTCATGTTTCTCCCCCAGGTGTTCCCTGTTTGTGCTCATTAGTCTCACCTTTATATTCTGTGTCTTGTCTTCACTTCCCTGTCAGGTCATTGTTTGGTTATGTTCTGTATTGTGCCTTGTCCTGCCCTACCCTACCAAGCCTTGTAAGATTTTTGAGCTGCCCAGTCAGCACCTTTTTTGTTAAATAAAAACTTTGTTTTTTGGAGCCTTTATCTGCCTGCTTCATGGGTTCATTCCTGCCTGAGAATCATAACACAATAGGCTTATATGAAGCCTCCACTGGAAAAATAAAAATACATTGAACCAACAATGAAATCCATCAATTAAATCACAAAAATTTTAAGCAAAATGTATAACAATAAGGCATTTAAAAGAAAAAAATAACAATCACAACATTTTAATTAAGTACAATTTTTTTTGAGAGAAAGTTTAAGCTGTTTAACAGAAGGCCTGCTTTTTGCTAAATGAGAATATTCATTCCAAAGTATTGCTCCCCTTTCGGACAGAAAACTGACCTTCTGCTCTGACATTTAGGAAGATGAAGTGCTGAGCTTTGACGAGTTAAGTAAGAATTAAATTGCAAATTTAATTATTTAATTTAAAATAATGAATAAAATGCATTGGCATGCTCCGTTCTCTTTCAGAAATCTTATAAATAAAAACACAAATTTGAAAAATGTTTCTTATAAACTGTAAGAATCTGTAGATCTCTAAACAAAGGGGTAGAAGGACAACAAGAGTCTAATCGAGCTGCAATTCTAACAAAGCGTTTTTGAAGAATAAAAAGTTTCTGTAGTGCTGAAGGAAAAGCACTTCCCAAAACTATATTACAATAACATAAATATGGGTATATAAAACTAATAAAGTGTAAGCAAACATTCTGTATTGATGTAATGACTAACCAACAGACTTATGCAATTTGGTACAAATCCTATCTATATGATCTTTCCACCTTAAATTCTCATCAACAATAACTCAAAGAAATGATGCCGATGATACTTGTGATATCTTTATGCCATCAATAGCAATTTCTAAACATTTTATTTTCAGTGTATGACTTTGCCACTAAAAATAATAAAATTAGATTTTTTTTAAAGGTTTATTTAAGGACAATTTATTTAACCTGAACCATGGTTTATAAGCACTCAAACCAAGATTAGCATTATTAAAAAGCAAATAAAGATTTGAATGGGATAAAAGCAAGGTTGTATCATCAGCAAACATAATTGGGAGAAAGAATATTTGTAACATTTAATAAGTCATTTATGTAAATCAAAAATAACAAAGTCCCAAGAATTGATCCTTGCGGAACTCCAAAAATTATCTTAGCACTTGTTAGAATTGCAACCCTTAAAACAAACAAATTGTTGTTTATTGCTGATATAGCTATTTAACCATCTGTAAACAATTCCATGAAAACCATACCTATAAAGTTTCTTCATTGGAATGTGATGATTTGACAGTTTCAAATGCTTTTGATAAATCAATGAAGATACTACAAGAGAATTCATTATCTTCAAGTGCAGAGGTCACTTTGTCAACCAGATGAAGTAAAGCCATATATGTAGTGATTTTTTTCTAAAGCCATAGTGGTGCTCATAAAGAATTGAATTATAATCTAAATGATGCAAAATACTTTTATACACATTTTTCTCTAATATATTTGAAAAACATGGCAGAATAGATGTAGGTCTGTAGTTATTGAAACAATGCATAGCATCTGCCTTGAACAAAGGAATAACTTTGGCAACTTTAAGAAAATCTGGTATGATTCCAGTTTTCAAAGAGAGAAAATATAATGAAGAGGTTTCAAAATAAACTGCTTCACCTGTTTGACAAGAAATACAGGAATACTGTCACAACCTGCAGAAGATTCTTTAAGATTATCAATTATATCACTCATTTCTTGAATATCAGTAGGATCAATTCACACCGTGGTCCTAAACCTAAGCCCCCCACACAAAATCAGCCTCCAAAGTCGTGGGGACCATTCAGTCCCCAAAGAGGCTGCATTTTCCTGAAAAACTGTCCCCACCAAGGAGCAAAAACAAGGACACACACACACACACACACACACACACACACACACACAAGGGAACAAATACAAGTACACATGCACACACCCTTGTCTTTCTCATTTACAGAGTTATACACATACAATTACCGGTACATGCTCATTCTCCCACTTTATGGGGACACACACACCCCTATACTTGTCTTTATGCTTATATGACCCATGTTCACAAAAGTCCTTTACATGTGACTCATGTTCACAAAAGCCTCTTCTCCATTGTAAAGTCTCACTGTAATTGGTTTATGTATGCTTTGTTTCCGCTCAAGTTTAAGTTTCTCTGACAGTGTGTTCCTCACTCTGTGGACGGATCATAAGTGCATAGCTCGTCTGATAGTCTTGATGTTTTTTGGGTTTTTTTGCCTCTTAAGTGCATGTGTATCTGGGTGACCAGTTTGTCTTAAACCTCCTGGTATACATGATTGCTGATTTAGCTTTTACAAAGTTAAATTTCTGGTAGAAGCACTCACTGTTCAGGTTTGTCCAGAGGCTTGGCATTCTCTTTGTTTTTAGAGGATTTTATGTGCTTTTCAATCTTGTCCAGCTCCTCCTGTTGCGCCCTCTGTAAAACAGACACAATAACTGGCTTAGTCAATACCAGAATTCATTCACTTCCCTTTAACACCAAATTCAAAATGTGCACTTTAATGTTAATATGACCCAATTTTCAACAACAGATCAGTATACAAAAAGTAAAGCTGTAAAAAATATACACTGAAATTGATGTGAATTATGTTAACATTTGCAAGTGCAAATGGAGGGTTGGGCAAACATGCTATACAAGTGTTATAAGTGTGGATCATTTTTAAATCATATAAAATTGTACTTTAAAAACATAGATTATTACACATTGACAAAAAAAATGTCCTGCAGCCAAAATAAATGGTTCAATCTGGATATACAGTGGTTTGCAAAAGTATTCATACCCCTTGAACTTTTCCATATTTTGTCACATTACAACCACAAACATAAATATATTTCACTGGAATTTAAAAAATACCAACATGTTTTGTATAGATGAGGCAAATTTAAATTAAGACATTTAAAGAACCATTTTTTCTCAAGCTGTACAAGCAG
>NW_013952661.1:101774-104034 GCF_001266775.1 Austrofundulus limnaeus
CTGCTTGTACAGCTTGAGAAAAAATGGTTCTTTAAATGTCTTAATTTAAATTTGCCTCATCTATACAAAACATGTTGGTATTCATTAAATTCCAGTGAAATATATTTATGTTTGTGGTTGTAATGTGACAAAATATGGAAAAGTTCAAGGGGTATGAATACTTTTGCAAACCACTGTATTTGGCCCATATGTAAACTGGTGATGGGGATGTAAATTGTTTTACATCCAAGCAGTTGGCTCAACTGGAGTAAGCACTACTTGCCATAAATGGTGATATCACAAGTACAGCAACAGCTGATGTTGTGGAAATCTTTATTTATCCAAGACAGAAACACGTGGTCCAAGAATAAAAAGTACTCTGTGGAATGGTCATCAGGATTTATTGCATATGCAGACACACACATCATGTCACACAGGGCAGTGGTACATAGAATGTGTGCAATGAGGCAGTCTCACATACACTCATTTATATAGCACGTTATCCAAAATAGACTATAAACATCTCTCTTGGCACCAAGGAGAACATGATATTTGATAAAGTATCCAGCAAGAATGATTACTTATAACAGATTTTGTCCTGATCTTAAAACACTGTCTGAGAGAAAACACAATACAAACTGTTAGGTCATAAACCCTGCTGACACTTAGGTCAGCAAAAGAGGTCACTGACACTTGTCCTGAGAAGAATCTGAGAGAAGGAGATATTCAAGTTATTTTTCTATCACAGCTAACAGTTGCTACAGCATCTGACAGTTTGTGAAAATGTTGGAGATGAAAATTGCAAATGTACATGAGGCAATATTATCACAGAGAATAAATGCCCAACTTTCTTTCAAAATAAGCTTTGACAGGTCAAACAAAAGAAATGTTGCAAAGGTCACCAGTATGACCCCGGGTTCATGAGAGTGCCCCTAGGAGACAGAGGTCTGACCTTAGTGGTTATCTTACTATTAATTACATCAATCAAGAGTAGTTTTTAATGAATGGTTCTGAGGCTTCTTTATGTATTTAGACAAACATTTTGTCATGTCAGGAACTAGATTCCCTCTCCTCTTTAAGAATAATAGTTGTCTGTTCTGGTACACTTCCTGTGGTATTTAGACAATAAATGTTCTGTCACATCTACCCCGGTCACCTCAAGTGAAATAATCAAGGAAACTGTCTTTGACCCCAGGCCTCGGCTGGGCCCTAAAATGAGACAGAATTCTGTTCCACTTAAGACTGAATTTAAGCCGCCACAGGTCGCCTTGACTTGTACAAGAGACATTCTCTTTTTCTTAATCAAATAATAATCAGAATAAACTTCTTTTTTATTTGATTTATTTTTCTCTTAACCATGAGTATGAAACATTTTGATAATCATAAAACAATGTTTATCAAGTTACAGGAGAAAAGAGAACCGGCTTTTCTCCCTCAATGTGATTTCAGCTATATTATGGATTTTTTCTGTGGACATTTCTTATTTAGCTAAACTAATCATTATGGTTTAAGTTGATGAAACATCAATATTTTATTTGTCTAAATCATATAGCAAATGTTTTGAGTTTGAAGTAAATCATTTTTTCAGTCATTATTTTTAAAGAGTTCTAATCAGAGAATAGCTCAACTGGTCAAATGATGTGTTTTTGTTTGTGAACTACACAGATTATAATAATGTATGTTTAAAGATAAGTTGGCATCTTGGCAACTTCTGAACTAACATTTCTCTTATCTCTGTACTAACCTTGTCGGCTCAAGGCAGAACTAAAAAACCCTCTTTAAATGACTAACACAGTTTCCGCCCAAGAGTCAGAGACGAACATCCCTTCCATCAACACTGAACAGCTGTGTTCTCTGGACTGAGAACCAGAGCTTAAGTTGTGTTGGTTCTACCCTTTATTGCCAATGAGGAACCACACGGCCAGACACGGCCAACGCCTGGAGTGTCCAAATTACAAGTGTAAAGCTCATATCAACTTAATTAAAAATCTTCTTGCCGGAAGAGTTTTATTTTGATACCGGGATCCATCTTGGGCCTCGCCTTTCTTCCTACAGCTTGACGTGGAACAAGGAACGTTTCTCCAAGTCTTTCATGTACTGTTGTGTGGTGTAGGCCAACCCATTCTCACTCCCGAGTCGTCACATATTGACGTTTTTCAAAGGTCCCTTTGCGTCCAATTTTGACGCATCAGGTACCCCCCTCGCGTCATATTTTGA
The DNA here is from genome assembly GCF_001266775.1 of Austrofundulus limnaeus. NCBI lineage: Eukaryota > Metazoa > Chordata > Actinopteri > Cyprinodontiformes > Rivulidae > Austrofundulus > Austrofundulus limnaeus. Next base: position 103,971 of record NW_013952661.1, read on the forward strand.
CGGGATGGGGCGGAATCTGTTGTCGTAATTTCTGAAAGTGTAGAAAATGCACAAATACTACCGT
>NW_013952661.1:105141-111448 GCF_001266775.1 Austrofundulus limnaeus
GTCTGATACAGGTCACATTTAAAATGGAATGTGAACGTTCACACAAAAAGATCGGATTTTTTCAAAAAATCGGAACTGAGCATTAAGACCTGCAGTGTGAACGTAGCCATAGTGGCATCACCAGCCTGGTACAAGAGATGTAAGGGAAATGTCATTTGTCGACCTGTCATCATCTCAAAGGGAGAGATGACTGTAGATGTGTGTGTGTATGTGTGTGTGTGTGTGTGTGTGTGTGTGTGTGTGGAGTGGCCCTGATGGCCATGAGGACCAGGGGAAGCTTTATGTCCCAGTCATTGTGGTTTACAGCTACAAATGTCTTCAAAATACTTACCACAGTTCTGTTTGCGCTCTCAACTTGGCCTGACGCCTGTGGGTGGTAGCCAATATGGAAGTTGGCTTTAACGCCTAGCGTCTTCCACAGTTCTTGCATCACTTCAGCTGTAAAGTGTGTTCCTCGATCTGAATTCACCCTGATGGGAAGTCCAAATCTGGAGAACACATGGTTGATTAACAACATAGTGGTGGTTTGTGCTGTGTCGTTAGGAGCTGGCAGACATTCAAACCATTTTGAAAATAAACAAGTCACATTGAGAATATACAGTATTTGTTTCCTCTAGCAGATTTAGTGATAGGTCCGACCCAGTCAATAGGTCAGACCAAGGGAATCCAATCCTTTTGCTTTGCAGTGGTGCCCTGTGAAGTGGTCTGGACGGTTGAAATTGGCTACAGACCAGGCACCCTTCAATGTAATATTTTACAAACTTTTTCATTCCTGGCCAGTAGGCCATTTGTTTTAATGCCCTGAGAGTGGCTTTGCTTCCCTTATGTCCTGCGGACGGAAGGTCGTGAGCATGAACTAACATCCTAGAGACTGCTCAACTCCTGGTCACCCACGTTTTCCGTCTGCATGGAATCCCTACCGACATCGTCTCCGACCGAAGACCTCGGTTCGTTTCCCACGTGTGGAAGGCTTTTTGTAACGCTCTGGGTGCTAAGGTCAGTCTCACGTCTGGACATCACCCCCAGCCAAACAGACAGACAGAGAGATGCAATCAGGAGTTGGAGGCTACACACAGGTGTATTATAAACAACAATCCCTCCTCTTGGTGCCAACATCTAACCTGGGTGGAGTATGTACACAACTGTCACACCTCTTCCGCTACTGGTTATTCACCTTTTGAGGCGTCTCTTGTATATAATCCCCCATTGTTCCCCAGAGACGAGACTGACAATATGGTTCCATCTGTTCAACACCACATCCAGCGCTGCCAGAGTCAAAGGCAAAGATCCAGAGTTAAAGGCAAAGAGCCCTTCTACGCACTGCACAGCAAAACAAGAGGTTTGCCGACCGCCATCGCTCCGCTGCCCCCTCCTATCAAGTAGGACAAGAGGTATGGCTCTCCACACGTGACATTAACCCAAAGGATTTCCCTAGAAAACTCTCCCCCAGATTCATCGGTCTTTTTCCTGTGGAGAAAATCATCAACCCAACTGCTGTCAGACTTCATTTACCTACTACCATGAAGATACATCCAACTTTCCACATCTCACAACTGAAACCCGTCTCCACCAGCCCCCTGAGCCCCCCAGCCAATACCCCACCTCCCGCCCGTCTCCTGGATAATCAACCCATCTACACAGTCCGTCGTATCCTGGATGTTTGTCGCCGTGGACGTGGACACCAGTTTCTCCTTGACTGGGAAGGTTATAGTCCGGAGGAGAGGTCCTGGATACCGAGGTCCTTCATATTGGATCCTGACCTCATCACAACCTTCTACAGGGATCATCCCGAGAAGAGACTTTGAATCGCCGGGAGGCGATTGTTGAGGAGGGGGTACTGAGGCATTTTGGTATTTTCGCCCCCTGCCTCCCTGATTGGGCGTAGCACTAATTACCCACACCTGCACAGAGTTTGGCTCATCAACCTCCAGGCTTCTTAAGGTGGTGCTGAGATCATCTCATCGCTGAAGCATCGCCTCATTTTGGTATCAGCTCAGCCTGCTACCTGTTGTCTTTCTGAGAGTTTATCTTATCTGTGTATTTTTACTTACCTGTTTACAGAAAGTGACCTCTAGCACGTTTTTGCCATTTGCCTTGGAATCCGAGCCACTCACCAGGATCTCATGCGCTGCCTCCCACAAATCACTGTAAATAATTCCTCACCTGTAAGTACTCACCTTTGGATCTCCACCTTTTGGATCAACTCCTCCAAGCCTCATCTCCTTCTCCAGCCAGCCCATAAGAATCCATTTGAATTGTCTGCTAAGAACCATTTTTGGAAAACCTTCACATACTCACCTCTGCAAAAACCTCTGTTTCAGGTCCCGTTCCCAGACCCCACCACCTGTATAAATAAAATCACTTACCTTTTGTATAATCCGTCTCTGTCACTGGTATTTGCTCACATTGACCTCCACCTGAAAACCTGATATTTTGGTTCTCTATCACCCCCTTTTTTTGGTTTTTGGTTCCAGTTAGCACCTCTATTTTGTGATTTGGTAGGTTTAGAGTTTTGTTTCTTTTTACTCTTTTTCTTTTACTCTGCTCGAGCTCCTTCCAGTTCTAATGGTGAGGATTTTCAAGTTCCTAAGTAGGCTTCTGTTGTTTTGTTTGTTTTAACTTTTCAAAAGCAGAGATGGCCCAATCTCTCAGTTGTTGCATGTTATTGACGCGCCAGTTAGCGAGAAGGCTAAAGCTGGAAACCTACTCCCTCCAAACTGCCGATGTCGGCAAGGGTTGTCGCAGTTTCATGATGAAAATTACGTCACCAGGCTTCACAGCACCGGGCTTCACAGCGTCGGCTTGGCCTCCCCGTTTGGCACAATCCGCTGACAGAAATTTTTACCTCACTCCCGCAACAACGGTAATGTGTGATTGGTCTGAAGTTTGTGGGCATGCTGAAGTTTGTGCTGAAAGCGCTCGCACACTCAAAAGAAAAATAAATCAACTCGCTTCCAGAGTTGACTGTTACCAGAAAGCAAAGTTTAAGCAAAGATAGTCAAACCGTGAAAAACTCATGGCGTGTTTCTTTGTGCTGAAAGCGCTCGGACGCTGCATTTACTTCAACCACTTGGTTTTAAAAAAACGACTTGCTCCCAGAGCCGACTGTTACCGGGAAGCAGAGTTTTATAAAGATAGTCAAACCGTGAAAAACTTATGAGTGGAGATAAAACAGGCATTGTGCATGGAAGAATCTGGCTGATAATAACTGTGGAGCTTTAACCAGGACAGATTGTGGATAAATAACATCAGGTGAGTGACGAGTCTGACTTTTTTCTGCATTGTCGTCTGTAGCGGGAAGAAACTCCATGCAGTGACGTATGCTGCAGTGGGAGGAGTTTCCCAGCAGCTCGGCATGGTGTGTTTCAGGAGCTATGAAAGGTCTGTGTGAAAACGAGTAAAAGAACCACGTACATGCATATTTTATACTGTATTTTCGAAAGCTCAAAACACTGTCCTGAGCCGTATGCAACGAAATTTCGTTTTGTATACACCTTGTGCATGCAACATGACAATAAAGTTTTTTAAAGTTAAAGTTAAGTTAAAGTTAAAGTAACCACACGTCGACCGGTCGGCGTCAGAGCAAGTATGTTTCAGGCTTTAGTTGAGCACTTGTGTCTTTGTGAAGGTTTTGGATAAAGAGGTATTTAAAACCTGCATCTTCCTCCATGAATGGTTCATTTCTGTTACCGAAGTAAGCCTGCAAAAGCTTGTAATAATATTCATGAGGATGTTCGTTTCGACCTTGTTTTATGTGTTCGGCTGCTGGGTAGACAGGGGGTCCTATTTTAGGCGCATACTCACTTTCTAAGACCTCACACAGAATATTGTAGTTTTTTCTGACGGTTTCCGGTTGGAGATCAACAAAAGTGCTTACCTTTCTGCTCAATGTAAGTCTGATTAGGTAAAGCTTATTCTCTGTATTAGTGTTTGGGTAGCTTCTCAGATAATAATCAATGTCCTTTAGATAGGCTCTGGTTTCATATGAGCCTGTTGGGCCTGGTTCGAAATGAATAATGTTTTATATGTTCTATTTTATCGAGTTCACAATCAGAGTGAGGATACTGATTTTGAAACCTTTCTTGATTTTTAGAAGTATCATACCTGCTTCATGATGAATCACAATCAGCTCCTTGCCCACCTGGAGGGCCTCAAAGCCCCTCCCCGATCAGGTGAAGGGGACTGCTTCTGCTCCCTCGAACTGATGGGTTTGGAGATGGGTCTCAACTTCTCAGATCTTGTTTCTTTGAATCTGAGTCATGGAGGTGGGTTTTTGCCCAGATATGGGGTACTAGTAGCTCAGACCTCACCTGAGAGTGGGCCTCTAGCACCCTGGTTTTCACCTGTTTATGTAGGTGTCCGAGATGTGGAAGCTAAATCATGTGTTGAATTTCTTAGTCTTAGTCTATTTTCTCTTCTTACAACTTGTGACTCTCTCCCATTCAGAGTTTCTGTGCTAGTGCCGCAACACAGTCCCTATTGAATTTTACAAAATTTTCATGTTCTCTGCGCTCCTGTCTAAGCGTTTCTTTAGTTTTCTTGTGCTCCTTTTTTCTTGGTCAAGGCCGTCATAAGCTTGACACAACTCATCTTTACATGACTGTCCAGAACGCAGCAGCTCGTCTTTTAACAGGTACTATGAACACATGAACACAACCCCAGTCCTGGCTTCTCTCCATTGGCTTCCTGTTCACCTGAGAATTGATTTTAAGATTTTATTGTTGGCTTTTAAAGTTTTTAATGGCCTGGCCCCGTCATATTTATGTGATCTTCTTAACATCTACACTCCAGTCAGAGCACTCAGGTCTACCAACCAGTTAGATGTTCCTAGATCCAAACTGAAATCTAGAGGTGACCGAGCCTTTACAATAGCTGCTCCAAAGCTGTGGAACAGTTTACCTCTTAATATTCAGTCAGCAGAGACTGTTGAGGCTTTTAAATATTTGCTGAAGACCCATTTATTTTCTTTGGCTTTTGATTAAGACTGAGTTGGAGGTTCAGTTAGAGCTTTTTATATACTGTATTGCAGTGTGTTTCTGCATTGCATTTGTATCTATTATTTGTTTGTCTTTTGATACAAGTCTTGACTGAACTGTATAGCACTTTGGTCAGCTTTTGTTGTTTTTATTGTGCTATATAAATAAATTTGACATTGACATTGACATGACGAATATTCATTTTTGGCGTGGTCCAGATCTTGTTCTGTTTCACCGAGGGCCGTTCCAGCAGTCTCTTTGGCCTGTATTTCAGCGTCGACATGCTGTTTAAGCTTTTTGTTTTTGTCATGCAACTTTTTCACTTCTTCAGTCTGTGTCTCGTTTGGCATTTTTTTTCATCCTCCAGCTGTTTGCAAAGGTCTTTAACGAGTGTACCCTCATGATTCAGCCTCACTCTCAGCAGACATGCTAATTTAGCTAAGCGTGCAGCATTCTTCTTGGCTGTTTCTTCTCCAGAAGTCTCTAATGCAGTTGCCATTAGCAATGCATTTACATCCTGGATTGACCGCCTCTATTTGTGCTAAATAATTGTCAATGCTGCCTACTGTGAGTACATGTACGGCAATTGACAAAACATCATCACCCTTCTGTCCCCCACCCTCCGATGGATTAGTAGAATTTGAATGGTCTTTTCCACTAGCCATGTTTGTTTTTGATGGTGGATCAAAGATGGTCTTAAATTTTTGGTATGTTTGCAATTAAATGTTTTATTTTTTAAAGTAGTTAATTGAGAAACTAAACTGCTTTTTTGGTTTGTTTATTGTTTGCAGCAAGATATTCAATTATTAGGAAGCCTCATTGTTCTGCCCCTTTTAAATAAAGCTTATTACAAAACAAATACTTTTAAAATCATGCTAATTTATGTTTGCTTTTGATGTTTCACTATATCTAGGATTAAAATCTTTTAACAGAATCAAATGATCAAATAAACCACTTTTAGTTTGATAAAAGTTGTTTTAAATTGAAGCACAAACCTTCACATGGTACCTGAAAGTATTTAGACTTATTATAAACAATTACTTTTAACAAACACTGTGTCTATTTAAACAGATGAGTTCCAGTTAAAAGGATAAAAACCTATTTAATATAGAAAAACTTGTTTTTAGAAATAAACTATTTAATAAACATTTTTTTATGGATGTCCTGATGCATCTCACTAATCCAGGCAAAACATCAAAAAGAAAAAACTGTATAGGTCTTCTGGACGGGTTCTTCTCTAATGAAACGTTCCGTCTCTCCTGGTTATCCTGACTGGGCTTTCCTGAAAGCAGACAGGAAACACAGACAGGATTCCATGCAACCTTCAGGTG
>NW_013952661.1:112171-115501 GCF_001266775.1 Austrofundulus limnaeus
TGAAATATCGCGATATTTCAGTGCATCGATATTTTCTTACACCCCTATTGAATATATCCGATTTGAGGTCGGAGCGGTCCCGACGTCCTTCCGAGCCGACTAGATCACTCTTAACTCACCACCCACGGCAGGAATATCTGCTCAGATTATCTTTAGAACCATCATGATAATCTGGACTTCCTTAAGATCGTTGGAAGGGCAAAAATCAGGCTGATTTTCTTGTAGTGTGACGCCGGCCTAAGTTGTGGAGGTAAGTTCACTCAGGATAATGGCTATCTGGCTTTCTGAAACTGAAAACCCAGGATATGCACATAGTTACCCCAGAACTTAGGATATTTACCTATCCCTCTTTCTAAAACAGGGCTCTGGTGGACCAAATTAAATTGTTTGACAGGCCAATTTTGGCCCATGGGCCACACTTTGGACACCTCTGGTCACGTTTGGGCACACATAAAGAACCACACAACATAAAGAACCACAGAACATAAAGAAGCACAGAATAATTCATTGTTGTCTGCAGCTCACAATTTCATACAGCGCCTGGAGGGTTTCCATGTCCACAACGTTGTCGTCCAAGTTCAAGATGGCTAACAAGAGAGAAAGAGGATACCAATTACCAATTGCTTTTGTTAATGATTTCAACTTGCTTTTACACTTAATTCTAAAGGTAGGAGGAAATTTAAGAAATTTTCAGTACTTAAGTCTAAAAATCCACTCAAAGAATTTTGATAAATACAGGCACAGGGCAAACCACTGAAGTGGTTCAGATCCAGTGGTGGTTGCTGGTTTTTCAACAAGAGGAAGCTCAGTTTCGGCCTACATAATAAATCGTGTCGGTTTATAAATTCTCTGTTCCTTCTCAAGAAAATAAACTGTGACTCTGTCACAGACCATTTTTTTAGTTTATAGTATTTATTCATTTCGTTTTTAAAAACAAAACATTACATACAACAAAACAATACAGATAAAATAAAATGAAAGGCAGCAGAAGATGAAAAAGATCTTATGATACAGTATCTGCTCCTATTTACAAAAAATATTAATTTCAAACAATAAACCAAATAATAAAAACAAAGAAATTCAACTCCTCAAACAGTGCAAATACAAATTAAACAATTTCATATTTCTTTAACAATTTTGCTTTGATAGTTTTTTTAAAGAAATTAATTGATCCAATGCTTTTATAATCATTTTCCAGATTATTCTATAGTCTTTTACAGCAGCCAGCTAACTTTGTCTTTCTGTTTTTATTTACTGCTTAGCTCCAGAATTTTTTTATTGGTATGTCGACTGTTGTTAGTTGTATCCATCCATCCATTATCTATACCTGTTTCTTCCTTTCATGGTCACTGTTGCCCATATCCAGCAGTCACAGTGTGAGGGGCGGGGTACACCCTGGACAGGTCTCCAGTCCATCACAGGGACACAGAGACAAATGAGACAGACAACCATTCACTCTCTCACTCACACCTAGGGACAATTTAGAGTTATCAATTAACCCAACAGTCATGTTTTTGGTCTGTGGGAGGAAGCCAGAGTGCCCAGAGAGAACCCACGCATGCACGGAGAGAATTTGAAAACTCCACCCAGAAAGGCCAGGATTTGATCCGGCAACCTTCTTGCTGAGAGGAATCAGCTCTACCAACAGAGCCATTATACCACTTGTTATGGCTGGATGGATGGATGGATAGATGTTAGTTGTATGTTCCTCTAAAATGAATTTGACATATTTTCTAAGAAAAACAATGGCTTAAATGGTTTAGGAACCCAAAGGCCTGTATGGTTCAGAATGTTTTGTTCATAAATGAGAAGAATTCTGTTGATCTAGATTTCTTGGCCCAATATATTAACTAACCATCATGAACTTGAGTGTCAAATTGAACGCTGATCTTAAGCTTGATAATCAAATTAGACGAGTGATTAAGTCAAGCTTTTTCCATTTGAAACAAAGCAATTTTTACAGAAAGCACTTTGAGACAGTAATCCAAGCCTTCACAACACTCGGCTGGATTACTGCAATGCACTTTACATTAGAGCTGTTGCTTGATCTTTTACACATTGCGCATGGTTCAAAATGCTGGTGCACATCTTTTAAATTGAACAGGAAACAACATAACTTTTTCTCCTCGATTTTAGCCTCACTGCACTGGCTACCTGTATATTTTAGGATTCTTGCTAAAACTTATTTGTTTTTTAAAGCCTGAAATGATAATGCCCTGCCAGAACTTATTGAGTTACTAAACTCTTACACAGACACACAAAGGTTTGTTTTTATATCCCCATGGGGACTGTGGATTAATTTCTGTTCATTTTCTTGTAATTTAATAGCCTAACCCTGACCATTTACCGTAGAATTAACCTCACAGGTACCTGATCATAAAATTAGCCTAAACTCAATTCACACCTTGGTCCTAAACCTAACCCCCACCCAAAATTAGCACGCAGTGGGGAAATAAGTCTTTGATTCCTTGCTGATTTGGTAAGTTTGCCCACTTACAAAGCCATGAACAGTCTATAATTTTAAGGGTGTGTTAATTTTATCACTGAGTTAGACTATAAAAAAAATCAGAAAATTACATTGTATAAATTATATAATTTTATTTGCATTTTTACTGTAATCCATAACAGTTGTACTAGCTCATACTGTAACTAATAAGGTCACAACAGTCAAATGTCATTATGGAGTTGACTAAACTGTAAAGTTTTGAGCTCTGTTGAGATTTATGCCACTTAAACTGAATAGGGCTCAATATTTTATAGCATTTGTGTGGAACGCTCAAAAGGTTTAGAAACTAAACAATAGATAACGTCATGACGTTCTGTTGGGTGGGTCTTATCTCTCCCTCAGGTAAGATGAGTCAGCCGTTTTGAATTTGCCTTTATACGGAGAAGTTTTGGCCAGCCTGCACTGAAAAAACAAACTTTTGGGTGTAGTAACATTTATTTAATTTTTCTTTTAAATTTGACAAAAAAATATCAAAATCTCTGAACTACTAGAATTTACTAAATAAACAATATGCATTATGTTATATGTCAATATTACTGTCCAAAAAAAGTAAATGCTAATATTATTTTACCAGTAATATTTGAGTGCCTTTTCTGTACAGCACATAAACATGAATATATTAAGTAACTTCTACTGTTCTGGGCTAAAACTGAGGGTGCATGCACACACAAAGGCTGCTGCTCCTCATTCCCTTGCTTCACTTTTCAAGGAGAGGACAAGACATGGTGGAAATAAAAAAAGTTGCTTGAATACATTTGTTGGTGTGCAATAGTTTGATGGCATAATGTAGGTGATATTTAGTTGTCAGGGGACAGGGAATGCAT
>NW_013952661.1:115804-127914 GCF_001266775.1 Austrofundulus limnaeus
TGTGTTGTTCATGAAGAAGAATCCAATAAAGGTTCTTCAAAACTCCCACCTGGTGGTGAAGTCATGAACTACAACAAGAGCTAAACCTCTCTCTGTAGCTGTGAGGTGTCATGCTATGATATTGTGCTTGACGCATGTGCACTGTTATGAGTTGAAAACAGAAAAATTTGAGTGTATTTCCAGCATTATATGAGTTGAAAATATTGAAAGTTTTGAGTGAACTACTCCCTAATCATAAGTTGAGAAAAATCAATATTTATAAGATAACGTTGGGATAATTTAAGGCAACTGCACATGTAATTTTTATTTTATGTAAACTGAAAATATTTAAAAACATCACAAAAATATTTTTGTGTAATTTGTTACAAAATAAATTTTAAGTTCTGTGAACTTATTAGGGCTTACAGTGTTGCAGAGAGAAAGAAGTATTTGATCCCCTACCAATCATCAAGAGTTTTGGTGCCTCCAGACCAGTTAGACCCTTCTAAACAATTCATTGCATCAAAGTTCAGTCCATTTATCATTAAAGACAACTGTTTTAAATTGTCACCTGTATAAAAGACTCCTGTCCACAGACAATTGATCAGTCGGACTCTAACCTCTACAACATGGGCAGGACCAAAGAGCTGTCTAAGGATGTTAGGGACAAGATCATAGACCTGCACAAGGCTAGAATGGGCTACAAAACCATTAGTAAGATGCTGGGCGAGAAGGAGACAACTGTTGGTGCAACAATAAGAAAATGGAAGAAATACATAATGACTGTCAATCGACATCAATCTCTGGCTCCATGCAAAATCTCATGTTGTGTGGTATCCTTGATCACTCAAATTGCCATGTTTTTAGGAAGGGAAATGCTGACCATGACCCCCCACTGTCATGCATGGAGGTGTTTTTAACATTATGTTTTTGGGGTGTTTCTCTGCAAAAGACACAGGTCTACTTCACATTATAAATGGGAGAATGGATGGATCCATGTATCCTCAATGACAACCTCCTTTCCTCCACCAGGATGGGTTGTGGCTGGGCCTTCCAGCATGACAATGACCCAAAACATACAGCCAAGGCAACAAAGGAGTGGCTCAAAAAGAAGCACATTAAGCTCATGTAGTGGTCTGGCCAGTCTCCAGACCTTAATCCCATCAAAAACTCATGGGGGGAGCTGAAACTCTGAGTTGCCAAGTGACAGCCTCAAAATTTTAATGAGAGATGATCTGCAAAGAGGAGTGGACCAAAATTCCTCCTGATGTGTGCAAACCTCATCAACTACAAAAAAGGTCCGACTGCTGTGCTTCCCAACAACGGTTTTGCCACCAAGTACTGTTTGCCAGAGAGATCAAATACTTATTCATACGTGTCAACCCGTTCGGATGTTTACCTGTATAATGAGCCTCAAAGGTTCATAATTTTTGCAATAAATCCATATTAAATAACACGCTGGGGGTGGGGGNGGGGGTTGGGGGGGACTGTTGGCAGAGATGACGTCACCTGAATCAAAGCAGGAGGAAATTAAGATGGGAGAACTTATTTCTAGAAGCAGAGCGGGTTGGAAGATGATTATTTCAGAATCAGAATACTTTATTGATCTCCAAGGGAAATTACCGTTGCAACCGTTCAGATCAGAGAAATGTGAAAAGAAAGAAATAAACACAGTAGAATAAAATAAGTATAAGCATCCAGGATTACAAAATGAGCACACTTATAACCGTAATTTACATGTAAACATTGTATAAAAAATATTTTAGGAAAATGTGTACAGCATGGTATATTGCACATGTTTGAGTGTCGGTTAAATACAGTAAATTAAAATAAAATAAAGACTACCAAATTTATTTGTGTGTAATATGATCTCATGTATAATACGACCCCACCCTGAATAAAAAATAAAATTCTCATGTAACCTCTAATTTCATACAGACTTCAGGATTTTTCAGCCTTTGCAGTCTTCATTCATATCAGTAAAATGATCATTTGACTGTTGTATCAGTTTTATTTTATTTTATTTTAACAACATATGTACTAAAAGGTACACAACAACAACAGTAACTACAACAAAAACTATCAATGTGAAATTTTAGCAATAGTCATTTGTTAACTGGTGCGGTATAACAAACAGATAGAGCTATGTGGCTCTAACAAGTGTGGATGAAGCTGAATCAAGTCTTCAAAATCAGGCTCACCATCATCAGTACCATCAAAAAGTTTCTGTATTCCTCCTCTGTAATAAAGGCACCAGAATCCCACTCAACAACAATCTCATCCTCTTTATCTCGCAAGCGCCCCCTCTGGTGGGAAAACTTTTTTCAGGTAGACCAACTTTTACAGATGTAGGAGTTTTACGTCTTACATCCTTCTCATAACTTAGTCATGAGGAATTGAGAGTTCATTAATACAGATAATAATGCCTTTTCTGTGTAATTATCAGGAATTACACCAATGAGTAATGTAGTCAGTAAAGTTATATCTAAAATAAATTATATTTATTTACAAAAACAATTACTTATATACAGTACAAGACTCATTGAGGGATGATCAGATGTTTACAAATTTGAAATCAATAACATTTAACTCGCGAGCGTGTTGAATCTCGTTATTTTGACAACTTTTTCAGGAACAACAATGTTTGGCTTTAGACGTTAAATAAATCACTGTTGAGGCACTTATTCTTAAAGATTTTGACAGGATATGGAAAGAATTAAGAATTTAGGAAGGAAAAGGTTTGTTAAGGAGGGAACTAGATTTTATCTTATCAAAGTGAGGAGCCAGGAGGGTGTGTGAAGTCTCGCTCGGCACAGCCAGGACACCGACGCTCTGTAATCAACCAAGTTCAGCTTTTACCTTTTCAGACTTCAAGTCAGGTTTAAGCATGGTGGAAGTTGACCCGGGTCAGGTTTGGGATCCGCTCAGAAACCTTCAGAACCGACCAGGTTGTCAGACTTCAAGGAGTTGATTATCTCGGCTCTAACCGGGAGTTTGCTGGTAATTTGGTCCACAACTGAAGGTGTCATGGACTGGGAGATAAGATTGCTCCTTGTCAAAATGAGCTGAAATCTTATCACCTGAACGCTGGTTTTTCCTGCGGAGGATAAACTCAGCTCTTCTCTCTTCCAAGAGAAGATGGAGACCGTCTTTGGGGAGGCTCACCCGTTGTTAGTTACTAAAGGAGGGGGAGAAAAGCGGGTACCATCGGGCATGGCCTTGAAGCTGTTAGTAAAAGATGGAGGTAAAGTTTAGTCTGGGAGAGTTCCACTGGTCTGGTGAATACTGCCTCAGTCAGCAAAAACAACACCTGTTAAAACAGCTAAAACCTTGGCAGGTTTGAAGAGTTGAAAATGAACCAAGCTTTGGTGAACTTTTCAAATAAACATAAACTTAAGGTTTTGTTTAAGCTTAAGCACAAATAATCATACAGTTTTCATAGTAAAACATAGTAAACTAGATTATAATTATTGTTTAGTTGAATTGAAAAATAAAACAGAAAAACATGTATTCACCTTATATTCAAATAATGGTTGATTAAAACACATACACAAAATAAAAAATCATTGGAACAATATCTTTTTGTGTTTTTTCTTTTCTGAGTTATAATGAAAGAAAATAGCTTGTCACTCATTTAAGTGTGTAACTTTGATTTATAAAATGATAACTTTTAGTTAAGAGAAAATATAAATCAAACATATAAAGAACATTATTATTTTAATTATTATCTTGATTAAAGAAAATAACATGTCTCTTCATTGTTTAAGAAAACATCCATCCATCCATTTTCTGTACACGCTTCTTCCTTTTCAGGGTTGCGTGGTTCACTGGTGCCCATATCCAGCAGTCACAGTGCGAGGGGCAGGGTACACCCTGGACAGGTCGCAAGTTCATCACAGGGCCTTTAAGAAAACATGTTATGACTATAATTCAAACAGAGTTCTGTAGAGAGTAGAGAGGACTTTGTCCTTTCCTGTAGGTGACCTCTGTGTTTTTGACCCAGTCCAGTTTAATGTCAATGTGCACCCCAGATATTTATAATCCTCCTCTGTGTCTACATTGACCCCTCTGATGGACACAGGGGTTGCAGGTGTCTTGTTCCTCCTCAGTTCCAGCACCAGTTCTTTTGTCTTGCCCAGCTTGTACCAGGAGACAAAATCCTTCACTGTTGTCCTGTACCTCATCACCACCACTGATACATCCAACTATTGCTGAGTCATCAGAAAACTTCTGAAGATGGCAGGTCTCTGTGCAGTAGTTGAAGTCCATGGTGTAGAGCATAAAGAGGAACAGAGAGAGGACAGCTCCCTGGGGGCTCCGGTGTTACTGACCAGACTTTCAGACACACAGTTCTGTAGACATATATACTATGACCTGCCAGTCAGGTAGTCCGTAATCCAGGACACWAGGGGGGCATCCACTTGCATCTTCTTTAGCTTGTTCCCCAGGAGAGCAGGCCGAATTATGTTGAACGCACTGGAGAAGTCGAAGAACAAGACTCTCACAGTGCTGGCTGGCTTGTCCAGGTGGGAATAGACTTGCTTCAGCAGATGGACGATGGCGTCCTCTATACCTAGGTGAGGCTGACATGCAAACTGAAGGGGGTCTAAGAGTGGCTGAATTAAATGGTTAAAGTCTCCTGATATGACAATGAAGGCACTTGGGTGTTTAGTTTGGAGACGTGCTGTTGTTGAATAAATAACATCACATGCTACCGTAGGATTGATGAGGGGGGGATGTATACAGCCACAATAATAACGTGTGAGAACTCAAGGGGGATATAATATGGTCTTAGTCCAAAAGCCAGCAGTTCAAGGTCTGAGCACCAGGTAGTTTCCTTGATGGTAATATGACCAGGATTACACCAGCGGTTGTTAACCAGCACAGTGAGCCACGCTCCTCTGCGCCTACCCTAGACTGACACTAGATGCAGCTCTGCACCAATGCACTGCGGTGCGCAGTTCGCAGCTGTTTGTTTGCACCCCAATTTAAACAGCGTCCGCTCAACTCAGCTCTGCTCTGGTGCGACACACAGAGGAGGGAGCGTGTGCAGGAAGGAGGCTGCGCCATAAATCCAGTGATAAATGTGGAAGGCAGAGCAAAAAATAATTAATTCTGTGGAAGACGAACTCCAAACACAGCTGAAAACATAGATATAAAAAGGTTTTGATATCTATGGTTGAAACTGTATCGCTGTATCTTTTTGAAACTTCTAATTTCAAAAATAAAATCCATGTATATCATGTGTGTACAAATATGCTTCATGCTACATGTTGCCATCTGCTTCCCAAACAGAACGATACATTCTGACAGCATTTGTGTAGAAATATATCCATATATGCATTAATATAGCTGGGATTTCAGCAAAATTTATCTGCCTGTGGTGTCTTATTCTGAAAATACGGATGTTGTGCTTGATCCTTTTCCTGTTGGTGCAACATGATCTTTGTAGATTGACTCCGAAGTAGCTCCGGCGTCTGGCAAAAATAGGATTGGATCTAAATTTAGCAGATCGCCGTCTGCTCACCGTCGCCATGCGGAGCCAGTGTAAATCCTCTCATTGAATAGAATGGTTGCGTATTTGCTGCGGAGGTCGGACCGCAGTGGAGCGGAGCCACATCTAGTGTAAATTATGAGTTGCCGCTCTCAGTGCAGCTCCGGTCAACCCGAACAGTCTGGAAGCCATCAATACAAGCGTCGTTATCCAGGATGTCCTGGTGTCGCCACGTTTCCCGAGAAACACATCAAACTACACTCTCGGTTTTCCCTTGAGTCTTCGCTAGTGCTGTTAGCTCGTCCATTTTATTGTCCAGAGATCTCAAGTTGCCCATGATGATGGAGGGGGAGATGTGGCCTAAATCCTTTACTGTCCATGAGCTTCCTTCGTCTCTTTTGCCGAACACTGTTTTGTTCATCCTTTGTAACCTCTGTGTGTTCGTTTCAAAATATCTTTGGGAATGTTTACTCTCTCAGTTACCATCTCCATGCCAGCAGTCTTCAGCTCGACCAGCGGATCCTGGCTGTAAACAAAGCCCTGCTGCTGAGCAGTGGTGATGCAGGAGAGTGAAAGCAGCTGTTTCACAACGTAAAAGTGCACCAAGTAAGAATAGTAAAAAAAAAAAGCAAAGATTTAAAGGTTAAACTAGAAGCACTCGAAGAGCGCAAACCTCCGCCAAGGCAGTAGGGTCAATTATGCTAAAAGTTTACCCTTGGAAAAGTCGTGTTTCCAATGCTTTATAATAAATATAGTAACATCATGTTGCATGTATTTAGACATAATAGTAAATGATGGAAATCAAACTTTCAATGTATTCAAATATATTTATCTGAAAACATATGCAGACATACGCGACCGAAAACATTACCTCGCCCTTGGCATAGGTAATAAAATTGAATCAATGTCAAAACACAGACGTAAGCACCAATACTGCAGTGCTACCTGCTGGACACTTTGAAACCCACTTGGGACATGAAAAAGAAATAATGGTGTTAAAATAAAAAAATTCCTGTATCCGCATCGTGATCTGGAACATCACCAAAATTTAAAGGTGTGTTACTTGAGCCAGTACCCACATGTGGTAAAAATGTGATGACAATCCGTCCACAAGTTTTTGAGTAATGTTGTCCACAGACAGAATGACAGAACGACAGACGGACAGACATACATACGCGACCGAAAACATTACCTCGCCTTTGGCAGAGGTAATAAGTTAGAGTATAAGATAAAAAAAAAAACTCAAATGGGAGCAACTGTAATAGACAGCATGCACTTTCGCACATGTGCACTAGTGGAGATTGATTTGATGTTATTTATTGGTTTTTTAACATCCTACAGGCTTTGACATGTTAAACACATTTTAATCTGAGCTTTTGAAAAATCCTTAAAACTTGAAAAAATATGTGAGATTGGTATTTATGTCCGTATACCTTCAAAATGAGGGAAAATTTACGGATAATCCATACAATTTGACATGTATACTTGTTTCTCTCCGCAAAATGCAAATAAATTTACATGTATTATACAATTTAATTTTCTGGATTTATTTTTATATTCTATCTCTCACTTTTAAAATTAACCTACCCTTAAAATTATAGACTGTTCATGTCTTTGTAAGTGGACAAACTNAGGAACCAGAACTCTTATTGGTTGGTAGGGGATCAAATACGCATTGCTCTCTGCAAATTGCAGATAAATTTATATAATTTATACAATGTGATTTTTCTGGATTTATTTTTATATTCTATCTCTCACTTTTAAAATTAACCTACCCTTAAAATTATAGACTGTTCATGTCTTTGTAAGTGGACAAACTTGCAAAATCAGCAAAGGATCAAATATTTCCTCCACTGTAAACCCATCCATCCATCCATCCATCCATCCATCCATCCATCCATCCATCCATCCATCCATCCATCCATCCATCCATCCATCCATTATCTATACTCGCTTCTTCCTTTCAGGATCACGGGGGTCACTGGTGCCCATATCCAGCAGTCACAGTGCAAGGTGCGGGGTCCATCTTAGGGCATATATATATTTATACTGTATGTTTAAAGTGCTTTAAAAGTACATTGAGTACAGTATTTGTATTGTTGTGCCCTTAATTCTATATTTATTTTATCAATGTGTATACAACATTAAAGGCTCCAAGTTTTTACTAGTTTGTGGTCAGAAGCTGAAAATTTGGGGAATCACTAGGTTAGCATTAGATGCTGCATGAAACATTTCCAATTTACACCTACTCTCTAACTCAGCTGTATAGCACCTAAGATAAATTAACGTGTATTCAGAAGAAATTCACTCCAATTCCCCATTCTGCCTTGATCATTTCAAAGATGACACTGAGGTAGAAAAAGGCCTATCAGGTCCAACTTGAAAATGCCAGTTAACAGAAATGGCTGTCAGTTAACAGAAACAAAAATGAGTTTAGCTCACCATGCTGGATGTCTTTCATGTCGAGATGCAAAGAAGACATGAGAATCCCAACAGCCTGAGAGCGCTTATTATTTAGAAGCTTAACAACCTAAAATAAAGATCAGACACAACATTATTGCTATTGTACAACAGTAATTTACCGAAACCTTGACTGAACATACAGAACATCACTAATCTAAGCTTAATAATGAAAGTGCAGAACTTGACATTTTTGCTTGGCTAATTAGTCACCTCTGCATGTTTTATCTCTAAGTAGAATCAGGCTAAATAGTTTGACCTTCTCAGATGCACTTATAAAAAAAAACAAGAAAGCAATATTCATATGAAATACATTTAAAGTCTCAAAAAAACATAAAACCTAAACTGTTATTTAAAATCACATATTGATAGGACCAAGTTCAAATTGGAAAATATTGAGATTTGTGATCCTTGTAAATACTGCCATTCGACAAGATATTAGATAAATATTAGATAATTTTATCAGTGCTGGGCACATTAATGCATTATTGCATTGTATTGTAAAATGGGCAATTAATTATGGGGTGCCGTTTGTAAAGTTACACAGTCAAAAATTACCACCAATATTTTTGTTTTATTTAGCCTTTTATAAGAAAAAAAGAACAGATTTATTTTTCAAAGTCAGATTTTCACCATGATTCATACATTTATAAATGTCATAGTTTATAAACTAAATATTTAACTTACAAATTAAATATTTAGTTAACAAGCTAAATATTTAATTGTGACTTAAATATTTAGTTTTGAGCTAAATATTTAGATTGAAACTTAAATATTTAGGTAGCTACCTAAGAATTTAGGTTGCAGCTTAAATATTCAGCTAGCTACCTAAATATTTAAGTTGCAACCTAAATATTTAGGTAGCCAGTTAAATATTTAAGTTAAATATTTAGGTGGCTAGCTAAATATTTAAGTTGCAAGCTAAATATTTAGGTAGCCAGTTAAATATTTAAGTTAAATATTTAGGTGGCTAGCTAAATATTTAACTTGCTAGCTAAATATTTAAGTTGCAATCTAGATATTTAGGTAGCTAGCTGAATATTTAAGTTAAATGTTTAGATAGCTAGCTAAATATTGGTCTGTGCTCAGATCTGACCAAACCTGAGCACAGAACACTTCGTCCTTCTGGTTAAACCCACATTATTTAAGATAAAGAGTAGAAAAGCTAACACCTTTCTTCAATCTTTTTCTTAACCTTGCCCTTGCCAACTCCTAAGATAAACAGCCTCAAATGTCTGGTYTTTAACATCTAAGCTGACGTTTGGGTTTCTATTTAAATGTGATTAACAATTAGGAAGTTAAAAGCTTATTATTGTTGGTCCCAAAACTTTTTAACTTGTTCACTGATTAGAGATGGCATGATTTATGATTCAATCGTCTATCGGCGATAAGGGTTGGAATGTGATTTTTTTAAGGGAGATCTTTATTAATAAATCAAATGCTGTGCCAGGGATGTAAAATAAATTTTAAATGCGCCCTTCTCTGTAAATTAAAAAGTTTTAATCATCATCATTGTGATCTGTGCAAATGAGGGAATAAAATAGTGCAGCGTCTCTGTGTTTTTTTTTCTCGGAGTCTGAGCCAACATGCGCAGCTCCTCTTCACGTCTCTCTTCTCGTCATCTTCTTGCATTGGTGTGCCACAAATGACCCAAATAGTGCTATATTATTCTCGTCATCTTCTTGCATTGGTGTGCCACAAATGACCCAAATAGTGCTATATTATAACGTTTAGTTACAAAACGATTAATCCATGACAGTCATACATTTGAACAAATAACTTTAACCAGTTATGAACCGGACCGGAGCGCACTCCCTCACCCCTGCTCATCCCCATCACTCTGGGCTCTGTGTGCGGGTCGAACTTTTCACCCCCTCCACATAAGAACACATACGAACTATATGGTGTGATTGGTCAGAAGTTTGTGGGAGTGCTTGTGTGTGCTGAAAGTGCTCACACCAGTTTGTGGATAAACAATGTCGAGTGAAGAGTGTGGGACTTTCTTTTTTCCGCATTGGACTCCCTCTGGGTAGAAATCCCCTGTAGTGACAGATGCAGCAGTGGGGAGGGGATTTCCCAGGAGCTTGGCGCGGGGGTCTCAGTCAGGAACTATGAAAGGTATGTGCGAACACGAATGCCAAATAACCACGTAATTTACAAGTGACTTTACAAAAAAAAAGAAGCCGTCAGTTATAATAAGAAGACCTGCTTGCTTTTTTTTCTTAACAACAAAACTGCGCATGCCTTATCAGCCGATTGGATCGTCTATCGGCGATAGCCAGCGACCATGATCTTATGATCCGAAAATAGAGAGGATTTCCCATCCCTATTACTGATGTCATTTGATATATTTTTGCCTGTTCAAATAGAAGATTTTAACTAAATATACAAAATCTTTGATTTTGGTTTATGTACTTAAAGTAGTTTTTAGAACACAGACCTGTTTTGCCTTGGACTTGGTTATGGTGTCAGATAGTGGTTGCTTCTTTTCCTTTACAGCTGTCTTGGAGAACAGTTCCACAAACTCTTCAAAATCCACTTTGGGCTCTTCAATTGTTTCCCACACCAGTAATGAAGTTTCCTGTCTGTGAAACACAGAAGTACTTTAATAGTAGGAAAAAAAAAGCTTTATACAATTTTCTCAACTAAAGACACCACTGTGGTTGAAAACACAAACACAACAGTATAAGGACAGCTTGACAATATATCAATCATGATAGAACGTTAGCACTTGACACTTGAACAAAATCAGTTTGGTGATATGAGGCTCTATTTTCCAAGTAATTTTGACTGATTTCTATGTTAAATCCTCCTCTCCAGCAGAATTTAAATATTGTTCCTAATAATAACAATAGTCACAATTGCTACAATGGTTTATCAGAACCACTAAGATGAAAAAAATAGTTTTTATTATTTTCTAAATCTTTAAGATTGAATTTAAAATTTTGACAGGAAAAATCTGTGGCAGCTGTCACTAGAGGGCACTAGGGTGCCATCCCACCAGTATTTTTTGGGACAGAAAAAAAATATAAAAATGAAATAACAAAATCAAATGTTTAGTAGAAATATCTATATAAGATTTAGATGTGTAAGATACATTTTTTATAGTTATTAATGGATAAATTTTAATTTTACTCATGAGTGTTGTCGTGTTGAGTCACTTCTGGTTCATGCCAGGGCACAGAAATCTTTTTTTTTTTGTCACTTCAGTAGAAAACAAAACCAAATATTATTAGTTTATTGAGTTTATTTATTTCTTCATCATCAGTGACTCTTTTACTAAGTGAGAAGATAAGAAAGAAAAAAGAAAATTGAAAAGAGCTGAAACTACAAATGTATGAAATAAACTCAATAAGACCACAAGACATCATCGACACCTCCACACCCACCAATAACCGCACAGACATATTTACATAATGACATACTAATATTTTCACCCACATCTACATACATGCCTCTATGTATTATACGTACAAATGCATCCCCACACCCCCTTATGTGTTATGAGCATGCATACCTATCCAAGGTTTCTCCATGCTAGAGCAAGAGCTCCATGGGCAGCCACATGCAGAAACCCCCGGGGGCAGCAGCGATAAACCCATAGGCCCCCGCCAGAGCCCGCCGTACCAAGGAAGATCCAGGCAAGGGCACAGAGGACCGAGCCCCGAGGACCCCCTCCGGGCCACAGCCCAATGGGACCAGAGGACCCGAGCCCCCCCAGGCAGTCACCAGGCCAAGCCGACAAACGCCCAGGCGCCCAGCCCCAGACAGAGAGGGCCCCAAGTTCGCCGGCAGGGAGGGGCTCATCCTACCAGGGAGCAGTGCAGCAGGGACACAAAGCACAAAAACCCAGCTGTATGACAGAGGGGGCAGTCAAAAACCCAGCCTGACAAGTACCCAATCATACACAAAAACATTCATACCATCCCACCCTCATCCTCACACTCATTCACTCAAAGAGATACAATAACAACACAATCCAATCATGCTCCCGATTCATACACTATCCCCTCGGGTTCAAGACATATACCCGCCCCCTGCAGGTGACAGTCCATATCCAAACCCGGGAGATAGACCCATTCTATCTGGGGTGAAGAGGAGCCGACAGTCAAGATCTGACCCAGGGCCCGGCCGGCAGGCCAACCCCCCCTGCCGTGGGGAGGCCAAACCCCCGACC
>NW_013952661.1:128094-129132 GCF_001266775.1 Austrofundulus limnaeus
CTCAAATGTGCTGTTGATGTGTGGTGTTCTATAATGTAATTAAAAAGGGAACGAAGAAGGAGCAGAGGCCAGCATGAAGCCGATTTTTCCCTCCATTCCGACTCTACCCCAGGAGCCCTAGATGTCTATCTGCAACCATTGGGAGTGGGCACGGGCACAGGCGGCGGGAGTGGTGACATCCTGCCACCCATGGCCCTAAGCCCACCCCCAAGTCCCAATATGTAAATGTCATGATAGTGTTCGGATGAATGTCTAAGGTGTACAGTAAAATTGGGTCCCAGGTGGATTTGCACAACAAAGATGTTAAATTGTTGCTCACAGCCCTCCCGAGACCCAAAGACCCTACGTGAGTAGAACTGGAAATGAGGAGGGTGGAGGTGTGCGGTGCAGGATGGGGAGAAAAATGACTGCAGGAGCAAATGCTCCCACAGTGAGGCAGCTCCCCCGCTGACTTCAATAGGTCCCCCCGTCCCCCGAGGTCCATCCCGGGTGCGAGGTGCCTCATCATCAAGGCCAGGCCCATGGGACCAAGACCAGGAAAGTACAGAGCCCAGAGGACCGCCAGAACCAGAACCAACAGTCCACAAACCCCAGAGCAGCCCAGCCCCCCATGACCTGCCCCCGGCCCCGCAGCCAGCACACCACCACTGAGGACGCCAAGCCCAGCAGGATAAGACGGCCGAGGGCACCCACCCAACCGCCGACAAAGCCAGGGAGAAACCCGAGGGGCCCCCCCAAACAGGAAAGGGGCCAACCACCCGACCACACATGGCCCAGTGCTGTCACCAAGGGCCATCCACCCAGTCCCCACCCCAGAAGACATACTACACCCATCCCACATTCGGACACCTCTCAGAACACATAGCACACTAGACACCCAGGCCGGGTCAACCTACCCCCATCTGCGGGCCTCGGCCGCACCCCCAGGCACCCCGCTCCCCAGCCCACCTGCACACCGAGGGCCCCCCCACCCAGAGCCAGACACCAGAGTGCAAGCTGGCCCAGGGCCCAGCAACCCGCCCCCCCAGCCCCACCAGG
>NW_013952661.1:129777-133867 GCF_001266775.1 Austrofundulus limnaeus
GAACCGGTGGACACAACCAGATCGCATGGAAATAATCATCAGGTATATTACCTGTGCATTGTGAGCACGTTAGTTGATGTGAATCCCATCTTAAACATTTGTTGTCCTGTATAGTGTACTCTATAGAGAATCTTAAATTGTATTAATTGTAAGTTGGTGATTCTAGTCATTTCAAATGTTTTTAAGCAAATTTTGGACCGTGTATTTTGTTCATAGTAAACTGATAAATCTGACTCCCATTTTGTAGTTGGTAGAGATACAGAGTCATCTATTCTAGACAGTTTCTTGTAGATTTTAGATTGCAATTTTGGTGACTTAAGTTGCATAAAATCTAATACACTTACTGGCATTTCTAACAATGTTTTATTTTCTTTTTTTATTATAGCCTTAATTTGGTCATATTCTAAGAACTATTTCTTGTCAATGCTACATTGTAATTTTAATTTATGAAATGGGATAAAATCTACCCCCTCAAAAATATGCTCCAGCTGTTCAATTCCTTTACCCCTCCAACCTGGGAAGTTTAACGTAATGTTTTGTTGCAAAATGTCAGGATTATTCCAGATTTGTGTTTGCCTACATGGAAGTAGTGAAGAAGGGCAAATAAATCTTTACCATTGAAGTTTAACGTTAACTCCTGGTCATGTGTAGTTGGTCCTCAACGCAAAATAATAGAGAGGCTCCAATAAACAAATGGAGGAGCCAAATATTTAGCTAAGTGTCTTAAAACACAAGCTTTTTAATGAGAGCACACAGGAGAAGCCTAAAGTAAAATACCTTGTACCTGATAAGATGGACATGAAGACCACTAAAGACAGAGGGAGAGTTTACACTGAATCATTTTCCTGGACCTGGATTAGGAACAAGGCTAAGCTAACCGCTAGTAGTGAGGCTAATGCTCAGTTTAGCTTCACTACCTCATTTTTCAAGCATCAGAACAGTTAAGAGAAAAGCTAAAAGGCTTTTGTAATGCTTGTTAATCATTGTATATATACGATGTGCATTTTTGTTGCTGTGTTTTTGTTCTCTCTGTTTCTGTAGGTGTGGAGCCAAGATGTCGGTTGTGTTGTCTTGTGTTTTCTCGATAAATATTTCACATATCTTCTAATCTCTCTTTCACTCTTTCCCATTACATTTCCCTCTTTCCTTTTCTTCTTTAAAAAAAGGTCACTGATGATGAAGAAACTTAGAAACTAATATTCAGTTCTGCTTTCTACTGAAGTGGCAAAAATAAATGGAACAGTATGGGAGTAACATTTATTTATTTATTTTATTATTTTACCGTGTCCTGTCTGGCAGTGTGAAACTCAGAATTAATGCCTGAGTACTGAGTGTCAATAAAAGACCCAACTGAGGCATTATGTGTGTTACCCAGGGGTGGAGCTTTGGGGGTGGGGGGGCACTCCCCCAGCCCAGAGTGAGTCTGGACCTCGTCAGGCCCAGAGGGAGAAAGAACTTAACCCTCAATTTACACCATGCTGTTCTGCTCTGGTCCAACCTCTGCAGTAAATATGCAACCATCATAATCAATGATCAAACACTGGCTCCTCATGATGGTGCAGGGCAGCGAGTGGACCGAGGTCCACCAAAACTAGATTCATCTTTTGCTGCCCTGAAGTCAATTTACAAAGATCACACCGCACCAACAGGAAGAAGAACGAGCACAACTTCCGTTTTTACTAGATAAATCCC
This sequence comes from Austrofundulus limnaeus, assembly GCF_001266775.1. Lineage (NCBI taxonomy): Eukaryota > Metazoa > Chordata > Actinopteri > Cyprinodontiformes > Rivulidae > Austrofundulus > Austrofundulus limnaeus. Next base: position 131,470 of record NW_013952661.1, read on the forward strand.
AAAAGAGCAAATTTGTCCAAATGTTTGCTATATTAATAATTATATGGGTATATTTATACATAAATGCTGTCAAAATGCATCATTATGATTAGGAAGCAGATGGAAACATGCAGCTCACAACATATTCATACACACATGATACAAGTGGATTTTATTCTGAAATCAGAAGTTTCAAAAAGTCGCAGTGCAGTTTCAACTGTGTTCAGTCTGTCTTGCACAGAATGACTTCTTTTGCTCAGACTTATACATTCATCACTGGATTTATTGTGCGATCTCACATTTCCTTCACATTCCTCTCCGAGCTCCTCGGAGCACGGGACGAGACCGAACCGGTTTGGAGGCAGTATGGAGCCGACCCTCTGAGGCGAGGTGGCAAAAGCGGGCCCGAATGCATCCAGAGGAGCCTGGTGATTTGATTTAGAACTTCTTCGGGGACCAGATAACAAATAAACATGTTTTGCGGATCTGGTAAAAAAGCTTCCATCCAGCAGTAACAGAGCTGAACCTCTCTCCTTTTATTTTTGACTCTTCAACTTTTCAAACTCTGAGCGCTCGTTCTCAAAGTTAAAACTCGCCAGCATGTCAACCCCTTTGGTCGTTTACCTGTATAATGACCCTCAGAAATCCATAATTTTAGCAAAAAATAAAATAAAAATAATCCGTAGGCCTATTAATCACACGCATGGGGATGGGTGTGGACTGTTGGCCGCGGGTTTCAGCACCTGTGCAGGGCAGAGCCCCGGGGCAGAGCAGGAACAAATGAGGAGGGAGAGGAGAACTTATTTTTAGTGGCAGAGCGGGTTGGAAGATCGTTATTTTAGGTTATTTATTGTTTTAACGTCCTACAGGCTCTGAAATAAGTTTGAAACTACGTATTTTTAAAATCCATAAAACTTAAAAATATTTGGAAGAGATTGGTCTTTTAACTTCAGTAGGGCCTATTCCTGCAAAATGAGGAAAAAATTACAGACAGTCCTACAACTTGACATGCTGCACTTGAGTGGGACACACTGGGACACAGGAGAGGACTCATGTTGTCCAGAATAAGAGTTCAAAGAGCACCACGGACAAGTTCTCGGAGCGCAAGGTTCGTCATTTGCTCTTCGATAATGGTGAGTTCTTCTTTTTGAAATTGTGTTTSTGAACAAGCGGGCCACTGTGCCAGTTTTACTGAACTTTAGCTACTGACAGGGTACAGGTTCTGAGTTGAAATAGATGAAGCTGGTGCAAAATGACCCGACCACTCTCCATGGTGCTGAACTGTTTTGAATTGTGTTGTTTTATCAGGTTTGTTAAAGGCTACTTCATGTCCGTTTGATGGACTTCATAATAACATAGTCGCTCTGTGGTGCTGACGTTTGTAAGCCCTGCTGTTGCTGTATGTTGTATGAAATGATGTTATCATGAGCGTTATTATTTGGTATACAGGGCCTGGTCATTTGCCCCGCCCCCGGCCCGGCTCTGATTTGTTCCGCTAGTGGTGTTACTTGCCTGTTTTCCTGATTGGCCGGCATCCTGATGAGACGCAGCTGCAGCAGATTCCTCCTGATGAGCTCCTTGGCTTTTAAAGGCAACAGTTGTGATCAGGTCTGTAGCGTTTTCCTCCTTCAATTTATGACTTTGGAATTTGTTATGAGTTTTCTTTGTGAAAGAAATCAGATATATTCATTTCAGACTTCTGTTGAGGATCTGGCCTGATCCTTTGTGCTTCGAATTAGCATATCAACAGTCACCATGGCGCCTCAGAAGACAACTGAAAGAATTTACATTGCCACAAGTCTCTGTTTCCACACCTCAATAAGGAATGCCTCTTTTCTTCAAAGGAAAGGGGGTTGTCATAATGCTCCTGCCAGAACCTTTCCAGCATGACTGAGAACAAAGGAAGCCATATGCTTGAGTAAATAAAGAGAAAACTACTCTGTTCTCTTTTTAACTGTTTGCCCACTAAGAACATTGGGCCTCATGCAAGAACATGTTCGTATTTTTATCCTAAGTTTCTCTTACTTTTGTTCATACGAACATGTCACGTCAGATTCAACAAACACTTCTATCTTCAGGAAACGTGCGTAAATGAGCTGCGTAATTTACACCTGTCCTATCCAGCTGCTCGTGCACGCGAGAGGAGATCAGCATAATTACCACCCCAAATACACCATATAAGGCTGTGATTCCTGCCTCATATATCAGGAAGTGTCCATTCATGAAAATGACAGCGAAAACTTAAAAGAAAAACTTTACGAGTTCAGAGATTGAAGTCCGTCTGTCAGAGATCCAGAAAAGAAAATCTGTCATTTTTAGCAGGTCAGCTGCGGGATAAAAAAGAGCTGCTAAAAGTATAAACAACTGTGTTAAATCATTTTCATTTATTTGGAAGACACAGCGCAGCGCACCGTAACCC
>NW_013952661.1:134462-138846 GCF_001266775.1 Austrofundulus limnaeus
TTTTACTGAGGTAAAGCAGATGCCTCTCCCTTTAATTAGATGCAAGATAATTAGACTAAAACACTCCCATTCTTTGTCCTGAAGAAAATGTTTTTCCCTCCAAACATTTGATTTGTTAAAAACTTTACCAAAGTTTTTCAATTGGCTAACTAAAACCTTGACTCCGCCCATAACAGAGGTCTTAAAGTTGGTACACAGAAGAGAAAGGAAGGAGAAGAAGAAGAGAACACAGACGAGAGTGCAGCTAAAACCAGAAGCAGCCGTCCCCTCTTGCCAGGCCTTCCCTGTACTGATCAGTATGGGAAGGGTGGGAGGGGCAACTCCACCATTTGACCCATAATAGCTCATTCATCCCACTTCGACTCAGCCCTTGAGTTTTGATTTTTAAAGGAGTCAAATAAGCTAATGGTAATTCATACATCGTTTTAGTCCGTTTTTCCTACAAAGTGAAGATCAAATTGAGGGTCTTGAAGCCACTTGTGAAGAGCCAGACTCCCAAGTCACCAGAGAGAGAGAGAAACTCCTTTTCTGACCACGGGACCAGTCGAGTCTACCAGGCAAGACCGCCTGACACCCAGTTCGCATGAAGAGCCTGTCTGGAGAACAAGCTCCAGAGATGGTCTTCCACAGCTGACTTCAACCTCCTGGTACCCACACGGCAGAACACAAAGGAAAAAGGTGACCACTATGTCTTGGTGAAACACACAAGTGCTCAGACGTATATTTGATTTTTATCTTTGTAGGAGAGTTGGTAAACTAAACGTTTTTCTCGACCTTAATTTAGCTAGGAACCCTTAGTTAAAACAACCACAGCTAAACAGCTTACCTCCCTCAGAGCCTCAACCCATTTCTCAGTGTTTATTTTGTTTACACGTTTGTTTGTTTGTTGTTTTGTCTGTTTGTCCATTCACTTGTGATAACAAACTCTCTCAGTTTACCTGGTTCAACATGTCATCATTCATTCATTGCTTGCCATATGTGTAAATACATTTTAATGTGTAAATAAATGGCCCGTGGAGAACGTGCCAACATTAGCTAATCTCAATTTTTTTGTGTCTTGATGAGATGTTCTGGTTTTGATTTAAATATATTCACAAATTATCTATTTCAGAATTCTAACGTTTAAATTACCCCTACAGGTCTTTGCTGGCATAAAGGCTAAAAACCTTGGTTTCACTATACTCCAGTATAGTTAAACAATCCCTCAATCTGCAATTCCACCATGGTTATTTGTATCTCCAGAAGTTGATCTTCAATTGGGGTGAATTCTTAAAAAATGAAAGACTCCACTATGGGTTGTTGTTAATAGATATTTTGAAAGATATAAAGACAACATAGTTATATGTACGGATGGATCTAAAGATCCAAATAGTGGTAGAACTGGGGCAGCAGTGAGTATCCCACACCATAAAGTCGTGATTTAGAAGAGAGCAACTGATCATTTAGCTGTTTTTACAGTTGAATTATCAGCCATTATATTAGCATTAGAGTGGTTGCTTGATAATGATATTAGGGAAGAAAGTAAATTTATAATAGCATCAGATAGACAAGTGGCATTATTAAGTATAAATTTTGATAAATCTTGTAGATTAGATTTATCATTAAGTATAGTATACCAATTATTAGTTCATCTACATAACAAATGTTTTGTTCGATATGTCTGGATTCCTGCTCACGCAGGTGTAGAAGGAAATGAAGAAGTAGATATTCTAGCTAAGCAGGCCTTGAAATTAGAAATTGTTAATTTAAATATTCCTTTGAGTAAAAGTGGGGGGAAATCTGTATTATTCAAAAAGAAATTATTAAGATTTGGCAGGAGCAATGGGACAACCATGATAATGGAAGACAACTATATGCAATTCAAAAGATTATGGAAGGTAATAATTGTTTGAGTGGAAGGTGGAAAGAGGAAGGAATTATGACTCGACTTAGAATTGGACATTCTGGGCTTAATGGTTCTCTCTTTAGAATAGGAAAGCATGAGAATGGGGCTTGCAATTATTGTAATCAGATGGAAACAGTGAAGCATGTCTTGTTAGAATGTGATAAATACTCACAGGAATGTCAGCTTTTAAAGTCATTATTAAGCAGAAAGAATGTAGGACTGTCTATGATTTATCTTTTTGGAAATAAAGCAAACTATGTTTAGAAATCACTTGTTTAGGTTTTTAAAAAATATTGGGTTAATTAACTGTATTTAGAAAATGTATATATGTAAGCGTGTGTACGCCGGTACTTGCTCATACATTTATTTAATGAATATGTTAGGATGTGAATTTGCACATCATACTCATCATTGAGGTGTGTTAAATTCCCTCTGAGATCACTGATGACCACACTCCAGTCTGGTAGGTGGCGGTAAATGCAACTTAAGTTGGTTGCCAGCTGCCAATAAAATTCAAAAGAAGAAGAAGGTCTTTGCTGGAGCCTTACATATCCAATTCCCTCTGTACTACTCCTGGCCGCTCAGTAGTGTTCTGCTTGAATTAAACTTACACGTTGATCTGTTGTGTGTTTAAAATCTGTTTGGAAAAACTTACCTGAAGATCTCTGCCATCTGCCTGTGGAACCTTGTTAGAGCTCACTCACTTGATTCGTTGATCAGCCTGCTGCCTGTCTGCCTCTCACCTCATTCATGGTAAACACTTATCTGTTTGATCCTTCTGCCTGCTGGTCAAATCCTTCCCTGAAAACCAAGAACACTTACCTGAAGAACTTGAACCTCTCCTCTGAGCAAAGCCTCCACCTGGAAACTGTAAGATTCAATATTCACCTGCAAAATCCTGAAACCTCAACCAGACATCTACAAATACTTACCAGCTATCGTATCTTTCAGATCCGGATCCAGAGCACCAGCAGTATAAGGTTTCTCCATTGAAATGTTTAATAGTGACTGTGGAGACCTACAGATCCAACCCCTAAGACCTGAGGCAGACATGAGGAAGACCAGAGCCAAAGGCACCGAGAGGGACCCCAGTGTGGAGCCCCCAGGGGTGCCACAGCAGGAGCAACCACCCCCACCCCCAGAGTGGAGCAGAGGAGGGAACTGGGGGAACCCCCTTAGCAATGACAATGCAGAAGACCCTGGGGCCAGCAGCGACGAGCCCATTGGCTCTGCCAGCACCTGCTACACTGTAGCAGATCCGGCCATGGACCCAAGGATGCACCCCCACTCCCAGCCAAGGCCTGACAGGGCCAGAGGAACCAAGCCCCACCAGGCCGAGCTGGCTCATACGTGAGCACCCAGCCCCAGACACCAAGAGCCACCTATGCACCGATGGGAAGAGGACCACCCACCAGAGGGGAGTGTGACTGGAGTGAAGCACCACCATCAGCGTGGAGGGGATCAAGGAAAGGAGCCTGACAGTTTTCCAGGCACACACAGACATAGTTAAACATCCCCACCCTCGCAACTGCTCATTTAATGTAAACACACAAAATGGACGCCACACTCACTCCCCATACGCACTCTACACCTCCAGGTCTAGGACACAAACCAACCCCTCGCAGGGGGCAGCCTGCATCCGGACCCAGGAGGTAGTTTCCCTCATTCTGGGTGGAGAGGAGCAGACAGCCAAACCTCAACAGCAGCAGAACCACTCACTCGTTGGTCTGGATGAGGGCCGGGCATCCCAAGAATGACCCAGGCCCAGACAACAGCCCCAATCCCATCCTGATAGAGGACCAGAAAAATCCCACATGATCCAAACGAGACAGCCAGCTTGAGCTGCCCCAACACGAAACAGTCCCAACCCCAAACCTCAAACCTGTTTTGGTTCTGTAATGCCAGGGTGTCTGCTGGTCCTTAAAAACTAATAAATTAATATATTTCAAATTAAGACCTTTAAAAAGTCTTAAATGTAAAAGTTGGTTTTAAAGGGATCCCGATTAGTTGTAACATTAGACTTTATTTGGTAAACATATATTTAACTGTAAAATAAAGACTGTAAAAATACTGTTGGTTAGTTTTGTACATTTTTAGAAATATATTTTAACACGAACGGAGCCATTTTATTTACACGCAAAGCATTCTGGGTAAATGATGACGTGGGTAGGTCCTCGGTGCAAGGCTGCTAGCGAGCTATACCCACCCTGAAGGTTAATGTTGGACAATATCTGATGATCGACTCTTTTAAATGAAACCAGAGAGCGTTGACAGAGAGGAGAAGGTAGAAATGACTCAGCCTGGAACTGAAAATATGGATGGAGGACAACAGAGCTGCTTCATGGAAGAACAACTGAGGTCTCAAACTGCTTTAACAAACATTTCATATCACCTGACTCACTGTTGGACTGACTTCTGTGACGTCTTGCCCGGACCCTCCAGTGTTTTCTGGAGACCCACAGACCCTCCGGTGTTTTCTGGAGACCCACAGACCCTCCG
>NW_013952661.1:138968-140358 GCF_001266775.1 Austrofundulus limnaeus
CATTTACCCAGAATGCTTTGCATTTAAATAAAACGGCCCCGTTCGTGTAATATATTTTTAAACTTTTAATTTAAAAATGATAAAAACTAAACAGCCTACAGTATTTTTTACTGTCTTTATTTTACAGTTAAAATATATGTTTATTAAATAAAGTCTAATGTAACAACTAATCAGGGATCCCTTTAAATATATTACTCGAAGGTCTTAACTTTTGTTGGGCAGAAAAGGTTTCCCTTAAACTCTCACAAACAAGTTATTTCTACACAATGTTTTAACAATAAACAACTTGCTTTGTCTGTTTGGATGTGCTAAACTTTCATTAAATTTAGAAATGTATTGAGAGATAACTGAACTGTGATGAATATAATTCATAAATGAACAAATATGAAAAATAGTATAGAATGACTATTTGAGCTATAATCCTGTAAAAAAATCCTTTTGAATTAAACAATCATTTTATGGTAGAAATCTGTCAAACTTGCAAAAGTGCCTTAAAACTCTAGTATGACATTTACATTCCTTCAAAATTTCCTTTTTCCCTTTAAAACAATTCCCAGCCATCATAGATAACATGGCAGTAGTATTATGCATATTTACTTCTTGGCATAGAGCTGAATCCTGGTCCAGTATAGGGGCTTCATGGGTCTGGGTGGCTCCACCACAGCTTTCCTGGGAAGCTTCTCCTGTGTTAAAGCCAGAGAATACAGAGCCAAGGGCAGTGGAGGGGGCAGGGAACCCGGCGCTCCTGGAGCATCTGGGGCAACACAGATGGTTCCTGATAGAGGAGGGGGAGGAGGGGGACCGCAGCCTGGAGGAGGAGGTGGTGGTGGTGGTGGTGGTGGTGGTGCTGGTGGAGGAAGCAGTGAACTTGCAAATCCTGGTAAAGGAGGAGGTTTTGGTGGGACCAGTGCCAGGTAACCAGGTAGAGGAGGGGGAGGGGGCGGTGGAAGAGGATGAGTTGTTGAATTAACAGGTATAGATGGACCTGGGTGTCCAGATAGTGAAAGGGGAGGAGGTGGAGGTGGAGGTGGAGGGGGAGGAGGAGGTGGAGGAGGAACTGAGCCTCATTCAATTCAGTCAGAGATTAAAGACCTGATGGAGACATCATGATCATCCATCCATCCATCATCCATCCATCCATCATCCATCATCATCCATCCATCCATCATCCATCCATCATCCATCTATCTATCCATCCATTACCCATCCATCCATTCATCGTCCATCTATCCATCCATCCATCCATCATCCATCCATCATTCATCCATCAATCATCCATCAATCATCCATCCATCAATCATCCATCCATCATCCATCATCCATCCATCATCCATCCATCCATTACCCATCCATCCATTCATCATCCATCATCCATCCATCAATCATCCAT
>NW_013952661.1:140368-142777 GCF_001266775.1 Austrofundulus limnaeus
GAGGAGGAGGAGGGGGAGCCATAGTCTGCATTGAATTGAAAGTTCCAGACACTCCTGGCAGTGGCGGTGGTGGAGGAAGAATCGTTTGAAGCTGACATGAGCACTGGAAGCCGTTCTGTCTCTGTGGCAGGGCAGAAGTAGGCACTTTCAACTTAAAGCCATTGTCTAGAGGTGAGGTCTGCACAGACTCGTCCTCTAGGCACCCTAGAGAGGAAGCTGCCTCTGTCTGGAGATGGGCATCACATAGAGACCTCAGTATGCCCTCTTCTCCACACGCTCTGTCTGTAGTAGATGTCTTTGTCCCATCTCTTGTCAGCACAGGTGGCTGTCGCTCCAGCTCAACAATCTTAGTCTTGAGGTCTTCTATAGTTTGTTCGAGTTGCTGGATGACATTAATATGTTTTTCCCTTATTTTCTTCGAGGGGAGCACACATTTATCCTGTAAAAAAAACAGCCATGAGGTGTTAGCAAAGTCAGGAAAAAGTAACCACTAACAAGGGCTCTTGTATTTCATGTCTTTTGTCTGGACATTAACTGTGTTTCCATCCAATTACATCCAATTTTAATTCGAATTTTGAGCAAATTTTAATAATTTCGCAAAAAGGAAAAAAATAAGAAATGCGAATCAGACGGAGTTTCCATCAACTGGCTTGAAGCAAATCAATTACGCCATACGCATGTGCGTAGTAAACAGGAAGTAACCGTCACTAAACTGGCAGGGTCCACACGTCTCAGGATAATGGAGAGAAGTTATCAGGAACGTGTTGCTACTGTCAGGAAAGTTGTAATTATTCTGTTATCAACTAGTTTTGGTGATGTTACTGCTGTCTGGAGACGTAGAGAAAGAAATGCAATTTTCTTCACGTTACAGGATTACTGAGAAAACACAAACAGTGGGAGGAGGGTTCTGCTGCCAGCTGCGGCTGCAGCCGACCCGAAACCGGTACCGGGGAACAGCTGATCAGCTACGTGAGGTAAATGTTCGCTACGTCACAACTTATTTGGCAAAACTGTTTCCATCTCTCCTTTTGTGCATTAAGTGTTTTTCAAAAAAACCAAAAAAACCACCTCAAGCGAGCGTAAAAACTTTTTAGCGAATTGTTTTTTTTTTTCGAATTTTGCTGTTTCCATCTGACTTTTTTTTTTCGCATTTTTAATGCGACACTTCTAAGTGTGCATCAAAAAGCCATGATGGAAACACAGTTACTGGCCAGGTTAAGATTTTGAAAGTATGATAACCTTGAGTAAAAATACAAAGGTTTCACAGTATTCAAGCAAAACTATTAAACTGATGTTTGGAGAAGAGTGTTTATAGGTAGGACCCAGAGAGGCAAGGAGAAATGTAAACATTTATTTTTACAAAATATTAAACCTAAAAGTTAAATAATATGTAATTATTGCCAACTGTCAATGTTGAATCTGTTTATCAGCAGTCTATCCCAAATGATGGGTGTGACAATCGCCAGGATCAGGATTAAATGATGCAAGACAATTGAGAAAGAGGTCACAAGCAAGACTGATGCTGTGCAAACTGACTGACCAGAGAAAGCCTGGAGGCCATGAAAGGAGCTGGTCTGGTAGACTCCAGAGTTGGCTGGCCTTTGTAAGGCATTAAGATAGAAATGCAAAGATACAGATCCCAATCAAGCAAAACCAGGTAGGAACAGTACAGTATGTACAGCCCCGCATTCACTATACACACGTGGACAAAATTGTTGGTAACCTTTGTTTAATGAAAGAAAAATGCACAATGGTCACAGAAATAACTTGAATCTGACAAAAGTAATAACTAGATCTGCAAAGCAGTTATGACCGAGGTCCAAGCCCATGTTTGCATATCCATCTTGGCACGTCATCCTGAGTACACTGTCGACCTGTGCATCACAGAGTTGTAACATGGGGCATATGTATAAGGTCTTTTTGAGACCCTAATGGCTTATATAAATTTAGGTCTCAGATAAAGGTCACTCAGTCATATGTCCTTTGTTGCCTTCCTTACTGTGTTTTGACTGGCAGCTGCATTATTAACATTCATAAATCATTACACCAACTGTGCCCCCTCTGGTCCAAACCATCTTAATCTGGTCTGTCTAACAACACCTCCAAATTGTTCATCTGTAATGTACTTCTGATGATCTCCCTCTTTATCTGACCCATCTTTCTTTCTCACAAGTACAGTCTCAACATCTTCAGCTCTGCCACTTTAGTTTCTTTCTCTGTCTTTCTTTCCTGTCAATGCCACTGTTAATGTGACTCTTTTAATTTTTTTTATCATTGATGTTTACTGCAATTTTTTAACTCCTGAGACTTTTCTTTTTCCACTCTATCTTTGCTGTCTGTCTGTCTGTCTGTGTGTCTGTCTGTCTGTCTGTCTGTCTGTGTGTCTGTCTGTCTGTCTGTCTGTCTGTG
>NW_013952661.1:144329-145546 GCF_001266775.1 Austrofundulus limnaeus
GTCCTTCGATTCGGGGAAAAAGAAGGACGTATTTSTCGGACGCATCGGAGGAGTCTTCCGTTTTGGACGTCCTTCGTCGCGGCGCTGTGACGTATGCGGCCGACAAATTCGACCTTCGGAGGACCCGTCCTGCCGTTTTGGACACAGCCACAGAGAGAGAGGGAGGGGGGAAGAAAAGTGAGCTGCGATGTGCGGCGAAACAGACTCGCTAAAACAAAAATGTCCTTCAAAAATACGAAGCGGTCTCAGGGTAATGTTTGATGATGGAACAATGTCCCAGCAGTTCTTCATTTATCTGGAGAACTTTTCTCTAAATTTTATCGGCCCACGATTGGATGTGACGTGAAGACAAACAGCAGCTGAGAGATGCTGCAAACTCCTGAATACTCAGAAGCTTATGCAACATGTTGCCGTGTGCAGAATCAGATATTCTTTCAGAAAAAATGAAACAGCGCTGTTTGTTGTTTGATAAAGCTCTGTAAACAGGAGGGGGTCATGGGGGTGGGGGTTCCTTTTATAACAAAAGTAAATAATGAGCTTAGATCCTATTCAGTTGGCAGGTGTGCACAAATTGTTGCTGTTTGCAGGTTTGTGTTTCTTTATGGCATATTTAATGTGAAATTTATTTCTAAAACTTTAATTTTACAAAAGGGTAACTTTATTAATGTGAGATTCTATGATTTACATGTCAATGTTTTTTCTCTCTTGGTAAATACCTTTTTAAATACTTTGCAAAAATAATTTCATGTTCTACTGAACCACAGCTAGTTGTTATATTAGTGAAAGTGAAATAACAGCCTTTTTATTTCTGTAGCTATTGTTTGTTAAATTATTTCTTAGTCACTTTTTAACAGTTAACAAAAAATTGTGATATTAATCGAGATCAGACGATATGAAAAAATTAATTGTGATCATTTTTTGCCATATCTCCCAGCCCTACCTCCTACTGATGCAAATTCAACAAAATGATCATTTTAAGTTCTTTACAAGCTATAAAATGTTTTGAAACTCTGTTGTGCATAATAATTTGGAACAGTGCATTTTACTTAAAAATTTGATCATTTTTAAAAAAATCGTGGGACTGGTTGACCTTTTGGCCTTTAAACTTTCATTTATTCATTCAAAACAAAAGCAGAACATATAGTGGTTTGCAAAAGTATTCATACCCCTTGAACTTTTCCATATTTTGTCACATTACAACCACAAACATAAATATA
>NW_013952661.1:146995-148529 GCF_001266775.1 Austrofundulus limnaeus
TCCAGTGAAATATATTTATGTTTGTGGTTGTAATGTGACAAAATATGGAAAAGTTCAAGGGGTATGAATACTTTTGCAAACCACTGTATTACCAGTACAAATCCAGCACAATTGATTGACAAATTTTGTTATTTGAAAAAGATGGTGGTAGTGGGGGTCAACTTCACTCAGCTGTGGATCACCTGTGTGCATTTGTGAATATTGACTCTTTTAGCTCCTTAAAAAAACTGATGTGTGAATGAAAGTTTTGGCACACACCATTAGACATAAATGTGTATTAAATGGGTACATAATTTTTTTAATTTTTAAATTGTCTAATTTTAAGGAGGAATCAATCTATTCAAAACGAAGGCCTTTCAGTTTCAACAAACCCTTTTTTCTGAATGATTAACAATGAGTAAAGGTGAGACTTTCAACCCCTGGTGACACAGTCCATTGCATAATTAATCAATAAAAGCCAGCACACCTAAGTGAGACCAATTCAACTCCTGTAACTTAAAACCACATTTGTGACTTTTTTTCTTAGTGATGTAATCTGCATGTGTTTCACACACCAGAAAATAAATTATGCACACAATATATGTGTGTGTAGTTACTACCAACTTTGATTTTGATAACATGATCTTTTATGTGTGTCAACTTGGTTAAAATTTCAACTTTGAGTGTGTTTTCAAATTTCCTCAAACAAGATATACCATGCAAAGTAGAGAAAATGTAAGTGACAGACCTCTAATGTCTCATCATGTTCTTGCTGTCTCAAACTCGAGAGGACGTCCTGATGTTCTGGGAAGCAGAAATAACAGAATATTGCAGTGGAAAAGAAAGAAAACAGATTTGAGGACTCTTGCAGGACAATTGGGAAGACCTGAAATGTTGTAAAGACAACAGCTTTAATTGAAGACCTAGCATTCTTTAAAAGTGTTGGGCATTTGTTTGGATTATTTAATCACCTTTAACACCCTCCTAAAAAGGTGAAAGAACTGTGATATCATTTTTGCCTCTGTGTGTTACCAAAATATCTTGTGAATCACTTGACAAATGTGAAAGGGATCTCTGACAGTAGTTGATTGATTTTATTTAAGTGTCATGCCCCTCTGGTGCCCAGCCCTCATTTGCTAATAGGACACTCCACAAATAAAACATACATAATAACAAGATGTCTACATTCAGATCATAAAAATATTTTGAAACTCACCCGAGATATAATTCAATTCAGTTTATTTGTATAGTACCAAGTCACAACATCCATCCTCTCAGGACACTGTGCACAAAAAACAATAAACCTAAAGAAGCCAGCAGATTGTGCTGAATCTTCACTTCATCACGGTCTCCCAAGCAAGCACATTGGCAACAGTGGAAATGAAAAAAAAAACACTCATGCTCAGGACAGGCTGCCATCTGCCTCGACCGGCTGGGTTTGGGGGGACAGATAAGAGACACAGACAAACACAAATTGATTGGTCCAGGTGTATTTTCCTCTGGACAAATTTATTTTTAGTTTATTTTATTTGAAACATCATTTATTTGAAACATC
>NW_013952661.1:148763-150175 GCF_001266775.1 Austrofundulus limnaeus
TATATATATATACTGTATGTATATAGTTGACATTGATTACATCTGACTGACTACTGTATTTTCATTACATACAACAGTGTTAATTTTTTCTATGAGCGCAATGGTCTGTCACCCAGACGTGACTGATGAGAGTGACTGTGACTCTGACATGGAGCTTGTTTCTTTGTCACTACGTACCTCTACTGATAATAAAAACACAGACCTTAACCAACAAGTACTGGACTTAAAATCAGAAGTTGACAGACTATGTGACTGTTAACATGACTCACTAGACTTGCAGCAGAATGTGCTTAAACAGTGGCAGCAACTCAACAGAGGAAACTCAATGTCCCCTGCAGCTAATCAGCCAAAAATATCTCCTACACCTGATGTGCCTACTGTAGACAGAGCTGGAACTGCAGTCACTGCGGATGATTCTGACTCTTTTTTCAGAAACACTCACTTGAGCTTAATAACATTTCCAGAGTGATTGCAGCAGCTTTGCATTATGCAAATTTGGAACGTACTGTGTTTTCTGGAGATAAAGTACCACCTGAAGACTAGCTGCAAGCTGTTAGTTCCTATAGGTCCTCACTGAACTTGACTGAAACACAACTACTGAATGAACTACCACACTTCCTGGCTAAAGAGCCCAAAAAAGTGGTACAATGTGCTTAGCTCTCATATTGCCTCATAGACTCAATTTTGTTAGGTGTTTCAGTCAGTTTTTCTGCCTTATGATAACCAGGAATGCATAATGAGAGGACTATTGGAACATGTCCAGGCTCCAGAAAAGCCACTTCCTACATTTTTTGCCCAGATGCTGAGTGAATTTGGCAAGCTAAAAAGTCCACGACCTAAAAAAGTGAACAGTTTGAAACTATTAGCAAACACTCACTTGAAAAATACAGAGTTGCATTGTATGGCGCTAACATAAATTCTGTTATGGACGTCCTGCTCACCAACTTCACATTGTTCTTGGACTCAGTAGACCCCATGTTCCTACACATTACAAGGAACAACGAAAACCAGAACCACACTTTTTCAATTGCTCTCAGCCAGGGTTCACTACCCACACTTGCCTCAGTTGGTAAAACCAGACTTCTTCAAAACTGACCACTGTGGATACATCAGTGCTGGGCCCAGTGCAAACACCCATCCAAGCCACTTCCCCTGATCTGAGTGGACAAATGACTGATAATAATGTCACCCCAACCCAACACCACACCAGGCAGTTGGCAAACTTCAGGGTGGGGGGCATTTCATCGAGGCCACCCTCCCTCCAAACACCTCTCCATTTGAAGAAAGCCCATTCTTAGGACACATAGAGGACATTGGGCCTCATGCAAGAACCGTTCGTACACACAGATTTGTTCTTAAATTGTGCGTACGAGTGATTTAGGAGAATTTGTGGCATTCACCAATGTTTTCAT
>NW_013952661.1:150786-157361 GCF_001266775.1 Austrofundulus limnaeus
GTAAAGTTTTCTCTGAACTCGTAAAGTTTTTCTTTTTAATTATTACTGTCATTTTTCATGAATGGACACTTCCTTGTGTCTGAGGCAGGAAACACAGCCTTATATGGTGTTTTTGGGGTGGTAATTATGCTAATCTCCTCTCGCGTGCACGAGCAGCTGGATAGAGCAGGTGTAATTTACGCAGCTCATTTACGCACTTTTCATGAAGATAGAAGAGTTTGTTGAATCTGACGTGACATGTTCGTACGAACCCTTTGTACGAACAAAAGTAAGAGAAATTTAGGATAAGAATATGAACATGTTCTTGCATGAGGCCCAATGTTTCACAAGTACACTGGAATACTCCATTGAGAACTAAAGTGAACTTTAATGCTACATCGGTTGAAGCTACTCTCGACACAGGTGGATCCCTTTCAGTCATTTGAGTAGCCCTTTTCAAAGTCAATGGCCCAATAAAACAAGTGTGTGGAGTGGCCCATCAGTTAACCTTGCTAATAATGCTCCCTGTGTTCCTGATGGTGTCATTTGGCTTCATGAACAAAAACTTTTACCAAAGCTTTGCTGTGATTCAAAAGCTCTCTACTCCATTCATTCTCAGAATGGACTTTGTATCTAGAGCTTCTGTTTCAATCCACATTCCTACCAGAACCATCTTTAGAGATGAGATTCTCTGTCTTTTAGAGGATGAAGATGTGGATAGCCTGCTCGACTACTCAACTACGAAGAAAACCATTATGTCCCTTGACATGCTGCACTCAGACATTGCAACAAAATCTCAGAAGCAAACCTTAAAGAGAACAATAAAAACACATTGCTCAACATCCTCTCTAAGTTTGGACCTTTGTTTGATGGCCACCTTGGACAGACGTCACTCACCGAACATGTTGTAGACACTGGCGATGCAAGGCCCATAAACCTTCCGCCTTATCACATTTTATCAACAAAAAACAAGCCATTGAAGAACATGTGCAGCATCATAGAACCTTCTACAAGTCCATGGGCAGCTTCTGTAATCATTTTTAAGAGATCAGGTTCTGACCCAAGGTTTTGTGTGGACTTTAGAGGTCTCAAACAAGTTACTCTAAAGGACTCCTATCCCTTGCCATGTGTAGATGAGTCGCTAGACTTTTTGGCAAGAGGGAAGTTTGTCTCTACTCTGGATTTGCCTCGAGGCTATTGGCAGGTTGCAGTCGCGGAGGAATCAAGGCCTAAAACAGCCTTTGTTTCACACTGTGGCCTCTTTCAGTTTCGAGTGCTACTTTTTGGACTATGCAATGCTTCCGCAACCTTTCAAAGACTTTTGAACTCTGTCCTTGCTGATCTCCTGTACAAAACTTGTGCAGTCTACCTGGACGATATTGTCATCGCCTCCCCAACCTTTGAACAACACTTGGCAGACCTCGAGGAAGTGCTCAACAGACTACAAGCTGCTGGCTTATCCCTGAAACTAAAAAAGTCCGTTCTGCCTAAATGAGTTCACTTTTCTTGGCTATCGCATAACACCTTCGGGTGTTAAACTGTATCTGCTCAAGGTTAAAGCAGTAATGGATTTCAGCATGCCAACTAATGTGAAACAGGTCAGACAATTCCTTGGCCTGACAGGTTACTATCGTGGCTTCATTCAGAATTATGCCTGCCATCCAGAGTGGGCATAATTCACACTCACAAGAAAAGAATCAGCTTTCCACTGGGACAGCAACTGTCAAAAAGCTATAGACATTTTAAAAGAACATGTTACATCAGCCCTTGTGTTGTCATTTACTGACTTTACCCGCCCCTTTTTCATTCACACTGATGCATGCGACGTTGGACTCGGAGCAGCTTTGATGCAAAAGGATGACGAGAATCGAGAGTATGTTGTGGCATACGCTAGCCGCTCCCTTCACAAAGCTGAACTTCCCTATTGTACTTCAGAGAAGGAGTGTCTTGCTATTATTTGGACTTTTGAACATTTTCGCCCATATGTTGAAGGGATTCATGTCACAATCTTCATGGACCACAACAGTCTGAAATGGCTAATCCATCCATCCATTCATTCATCCATCCATTTTATGTACACGCTTATTCCTTTCAGGGTCACGTGGGTCACTGGTGCTCATATCCAGCAGTCACAGTGCAAGGACGGGGTACACCCTGGACAGGTCACAAGTCCATCACAGACAGGTCGCAATTCCATCACAACACAGAAATGGTCAATGTCTCATCAAAATCCAACAGGCCGGCTTGCCTGCTGGTCACTTCTCCTGCAGGACTTCGATTTCTCCATTGTGCACAAGCCTGGTATGCACAATAAAGTGCCAGATGCACTGTCTCGGAACCCTCTACCTGCAACTGGTGACAGTCCCACAGATCTCTTACCCGGAAATACACTATTATTGGCAGTTTGGTCATTTATGACCTGTGCCCTGTTTTGATCTCGGACCGTTCTCCTGTGAGATAGTTACAGCTGGATGACTCTGTCACAGGTCCACTTCTCAGAGACATTGAAGTGAACTCACAAACAGCTTACCTCAATATGCTGTTCATGGTACATTGTTGTATTACAGAGACTTCCCATCTAAATGTACTTCACACCCTTGGAAGGAACTGAAACTATTTGCCACCACCTCCATAAGAGTCACCTTGCTGAACTATCATCATGACCAAGCCACTGCAGATCACCTTGGTGTTTCAAAGACTCTTGCTAGACTGCGTCTTTTTTCTGACTTAAAATGACTGATAATGTCAAATACTATGTAACTTTATGCTCAGTCTGCCAGCTCACAAAACCTAGCCTGTTATGGTCTGTCTGTGTTAATGTTTTGTTTTGGTTGTTTTCTGGTTTTCTGTCTTGTCCCTCTCTGTTTATCTCCCCCTGCCTGTCTTTGCTCCAGCCCCGTCCACTCTCACCTGCTCCTCATGTTTCTCTCCCATGTGTTTCTTGTTCTTGCTCATTAGTTTCCCCTTTATATTCGGCCATTTGTTCTTAGTCTTTGTCAGATCTTTGTTCCTTGTTGATGTTTTTGTCTTATGCCAAGTCCTCGTGTTTTGCCAAGTCGCTGTATTTACTTTTGCTGCCATGTCAGTGCTTTGATTTTGTTTAATAAATACCTTTTTGCCACCTTCATTTAGTCCTGCATCTGGGGTTCAAACCAATCTGCTCAAGTCGTAACATAGCCAGAAAAAAACAGCTGGCCTGATGGTCCTCATTGTACCTCCGACCCATGTGAGTATGCAGGGATAGATTTTGTTGTCCCGCTGCCTCACGCTGCATCGGGTACTGCCTATTTGCTTGTCTTTGTAGACTTTTTTTCTAGGAAGATTGAAGCGTGTGCTGTTAGAGAAGCTACAGCCCAGGTCGCTGCTAGTAAGTTTCTTAGTGAAATCTTTGCCAGACATGGTTCACCCACTTACTTAATATCTGACAGAGGGTCCCCTTTTGTGAGTGAGCTATTTGAACATGTTTCTGTTTTAGTCTCTGTGCATAGCAGCCTATCACCCTCAGACTAACACTACTGAACGAGTCAACCGAACTCTCAAAATGTGCCTATGTGGGTGACAAACATTCTTCATGGGACAAATACCTCCCACARATTTGTTTTGCATTGCGTACTGCCTCTCATGACAGAGCCGGACAGAACTCCTCCATGATGCTTTATGGTCTCAAGTTGGAGACATCACTTTACCTCATCACACAGCCGTCTGGTGAGGGCATGGCTGAGCCTTGTGTCCCTTACCCCGAGACTCTTAGAGCATCCATTCAGGAAGCTCATAACCATGCCAGAGTAGCACTTCACCATAGCCATGACAAACAAAAATGTCACTTTGACTCGAGGTGATGTCACACCACTCTTAGTGTAGGTGACCTTGTCAGAATGAAGACCCACCCTAGGTCGGATGCTCACTCTAACTTTACAGCTAAACTTGCACCCCTGTTTGATGGCCCTTTGCYTGTTTCCCAGAGACTTAGTGATGTTAACTATAGTCTCTCTACAACTGACAATGGTACAGACCCTAGATTTTACCATGCTGTAAACATGCAGTCTTTTCATACACGAACCACTCTCTTCTAACAGAAAGTCAGCTCCTCCTCCTGCTGAATGTGGGAGCTCAGTGGACATAGACACTGATATTGTTGCTTCTCCTGAAGCAACAATATGGCGGCTGTGGCGGAGTGGTTAGGGGAGTCGTCCTGGAACCAGAAGGTCACTGGTTCGATCCCCCGTCCAGCCATCTCAGTCGTTGTGTCCTTGGGCAAGACACTTCACCCACCTTGCCTACTGATGGTGGTCAGAGGGTCTGGTGGCGCAGATGCATGGCAGCCCCACCTCTGTCAGTGTGCCCCAGGGCAGCTGTGGCTACAGTGRYGRTRYCCATCATCAGTGTGTGAATGTGAGTGTGAATGGGTCTGTTAGTGTAAAGCGCTTTGGGGGTCCGGAGGGACTTGAAAAGCGCTCTATAAGTTCAGTACCATTTACCATTCCTGAACCACATGTGGATACTGATGCTGACCCTCCCTTTAGTGATGTTACTGATGCTGACTCTGCTCCTGTTGAGGACAATGTTAGTCAGGCCCTCTCACCCAAATAGGCCTCCTGACCCTCTGTGTTGGACCTACAACCTTGGGCCCAGACATTGCCCCAGGATCACATCTGGTTGGTCTGAAAGTAAGTGGACTAATGTTTTTCACACTAACAAGATTGAATTAAGGTGATATGTTTTGTTCAAGAGTGTTTATTGCATTTCTGCTGTGCTATTCTATAAAAAGTGTCATTCATTCTATATGACCTGTGTATTCATATGCTTATTTTAAGTTCATCTTTTGAGAAAAAAAATCCATGTTTGATTTTCATGAAGGTATTTGTGTTTGTACCATTTTAAACTCTGATCTATGTATAGGTGCTAAGTGTTGGTTGATTGCATCTATAGTTTGGTGGCTAAGGACAGCCTTTTTCTTTCCAGGGGGGACTATGTAACAGTCAGTATGTATATCACTGTTGTAGTACCTTTATAATGCCACATGATGGAACCTCTTCTGTTTTGTTATGCTGTAGGACATTGTTGGCAGTAAAAGAGCTGAAAGTCTTGTGTGTACACACTTAGCTGCTCTGTTCAACCTCAGTAATGAGTGGTAAAGAATATACGGACTATACATATGTCAGGGCAATTCAACTAAATTGCTCCGGGGGCCACAGTTAAAGGTATCATGTCATGCTTTTAAATCCTTCTTTTTCTCATCTAAATCATTCACTTATGGTCTATTTAAAATAAAACTGCAAGGCTTTGGTCTTAATTCCTCATTTTTGTTGCTCCACAGACTCCTTGATTTCCTTGCTTTACCCCTGTTCTGAGTTGCGCCTCAGAGCAAGCTGTTTTGGTGCGGTCTCTTTAACTGAAAGTGAGATATTTCACATCCCGCCCCCTCCAGGTCGCTGAGCGTTCGACTCCACCCCGTTCGGCCATATTTTTATTTTCTTGGCAAAAACACAGTTATCTACCGACTAAAAACTGTTTTTAAGATAAAATAAGATAAAACATTATTGATCCCACATTCTGGAAATTTGCACATTACTGCAGCTTAATACAAGAGAGGCTGAGAAGAATAATGAAAGATTAATAAAAGATAACAAACAAAACCCCACAATATACACGTGAGATATAGTAATGTACCAATGCACATATACACATATACATAAACACATATGCTTATTTATGTACATATATTCACCGTAAAGTACAGTACAAAATGAATGTATATGAAGGTGCATATTAGTGATGACAGATGGCAAGAAAGTATAAGGATGTCAACAACGGTAGACTTGTCAATCCAGCCTTACAAGCCAGAGTCTGACCCAGTGCAAGACACACAGAATGACAAAGCAAAACCACGTCTTCAAACGAATGTGTCACAATGGTGCGTTATTTACTGTATTTACACACTCTATATCCTTACCTACACTGGGGAGCATAGCTAAACTAAAATACATGCATTTGAACTACTATTATATTATATAATTTACTTTTGTGATCAATAAAATATTTTAAATGAACAACTACAATATACTCACACTCACTGTACAGATGCGAAATTATTTTAAATAAATTGATTTTTGTGCTTGACTGTTAGTTTGAAATGTACAAAAAGCAAATAAAATGTAATTGTTTTGATTTTTCATTACCAATTAGCCTATTGATTTCCATATGTCAAATCAGAACTTAAATCATAATTAAATGATCAGTCACATTCTACTTTGGAACTGTAACTAATATTGTATGTCACAGGTCTGTGGGACAGCAAAGAACCAGGAACCCAAACGTCTAAGCCAGATAAATTTCAAACGCCACAAGGCAGAGCATCATTTCAACTCTAACTCCAGGGCTTTTAATGACAGAAGTACTCCCAAACACACCACATCATCTTTCACACAAAGACTTCAGAGATGGTGTTAGCAAAGCACAAATTCAGCCACTTTTCCTTCTCCAGAAAACACTAATTGGAAAGTGACATGATGATGTACCGACAACATTGAATGTAAGAATTTATGTAATTTATTACTCCTTGATAAACAGTAAAAAGTGTCAAACTACATTCAAGG
>NW_013952661.1:157513-159113 GCF_001266775.1 Austrofundulus limnaeus
GAAATTATTTTAAATAAATTGATTTTTGTGCTTGACAGTTTGAAATGTACAAAAAGCAAATAAAATGTAATTGTTTTGATTTTTCATTACCAATTAGCCTATTGATTTCCATATGTCAAATCAGAACTTAAATCATAATTAAATGATCAGTCACATTCTACTTTGGAACTGTAACTAATATTGTATGTCACAGGTCTGTGGGACAGCAAAGAACCTGGAACCCAAACGTCTATGTATCAGTTGAATGAACTGTCTGAAATATAATCATAAAACAAAAAATTTGAAGCACTATTTTGAACAACATCAACTAAAAAAACTGATTTTGAGGAAAAACACCTTAAATTTTTAAGATTTTCCCTGTGAGCTAGCAAAGTGTTGTTTTTTTTAGCTGGGAAATCTCAATATTCAAATAAAATTTGAGGTTTTCTCTTTAAAAGGACATCAAAAATTCCTAATTAAAATGATATCAAATTAGGATTCAGACCAAATGTATATGTATTATTGTAACCAACAAGACAAATTAAGTCATATACTGTATATGGATTTAATTATGAAAGAATGATCCAGGTATCAAAATGTAGCTTTTAAAGCAAAGAATCTGAAAATATAATTAGGTCATTTTGATCAAATTCGACTTAATCCTCATTTTGATATGATGGCTCACAAATATGCAACCTCATCACACTGAGTCATCTTGTCCTGCACGTCCTTTCTGCGAGATGRGTGGAAGTATGTGTGATCCTGTTGTGAAGGGTCCTCCCACTGGGTGTGGACTGAGTTCAGATGTYMTGCAGAGGGTGGTGTGAAGATGTGGCATCAGGATGTGTAGTGAAGACGCGTGCATGAGGACGTGTAGTGAAGACATGCGCATCAGGGTGGGAATGAAGATGCGTGCATCAGGAGGTGGTGTGGAAATGCTGGCCTTGTCTGGGACAACTGGAGATTAATCCACAGCGCAGTCTGGAAAACATCAACAACATTAAAATGTACACAGTCTTTGCATAGTTGAAACAGTAAAGTGTCACTTATTTTTGAAATTTTTGTTTAACATTGTGAGGAAAAGTTTCTCATTTAACACTTTCACACATCACATGCCCTTGTGACACGACTTTGAATAAGGGAGATATAATTAAAGTATGGATGATTTTGATTTATTGAAATCAAGTTGGCATACTAAAAGTGACTAATGTGGTAAGACTTACTTAGGATTTCAGGAGTTCTGATAGGCTTTGCGGTGCCTTTTCCCTTCTTGAACTTGGGAAAGAATAATCTACATTGTCTCTCCAGATGAGGTAGTTGCCTGCAGACGTGCATTTTCATTGAAATGCATTGCAGCCAGGTACAGTCTGGTTAAAATAGCATAAAAGAATATTACATGTTAGTTTGAAGTTGAACCATTAAAACTCATCTAACACACAGTATTTTGAATAACGATAAAAAACATGAATACAGAGTGACTAAAACAACACTGCAGCCGATATTTTTTGACCGATTCTTGAAGCTGATACTACTTTTTCTTCCTCCCTCCATTAACATGATAATAATAAGAATGATAACAACTGTTACAGAAGTCTTAATTTAAAACAAAACAAACTAAAAA
>NW_013952661.1:166586-170207 GCF_001266775.1 Austrofundulus limnaeus
TATATATATATGTTATTATTAGAAATGTTTTTACCAGCTTGTAGCCAAGATTCTGATGTTTGTATAGATACCAAACATGTCAATGTCTAGCTAAAAGAACTTATAGTATTTAAAGTGGTAAACTGGGGGTTTGGGCTTGAGATGAATGAACCAATTGGCGAGACACATTTTGGTCACTTGTGGGCTGGATGTGGCCTGCGGGCCACCAGTTGAATAGTCCTGCACTATGAATGTTGGACTTAGTGCTGTGGAGACCTGGCATTGTATGGGTTCTAAGTCTTGAAATAAAGTACATGTGAAAATCATAAAGCTATCGCTCTTTTCCAAGCTACACATGTTTTTATGCGATGATTCCTCAGGATGATTCCTCAGGTCAACACGATGCAGGCAATAGATATGTTTATAAATATTTGTGTAAAGTTGCACATATTTTGTGAAAAAATGTCAGCTGTTGTGCTGCAGGTTGACATCATCACAAGAAGAATTGGAAGGCAGCATGTTTTTTAGTATCACACAGAACAATTTATAGTCAGGTATTTTAATGTAGTTCCTGTGCCAAGCCATGCTGCTGATTGAGACAACTTCATGAATCTAAAATATAAGTCCTAGTCTGATCTGCCTGGCACCTCTTTCCATTGAGGACGTCGAAGATGTTTTCATATTCGGATTTATGATAATCAAATTCCTGCTGATCGGCTGTGGAGGAGTTCTGGTTTATCGGAAAATGAGAACGACACTGACGGCAGTCTGGGCCTGTGAGAAGCTGTCAATGTCCCTGGATGGAATCTCTCATACGTTGAATGCACAGACTCAAATTATGGGGGAGTTGAATCGCAGACTGGATATAGTTCTGGCTAGGACCGCAGCCTAGCGGTGTGAGGAGTAAGGCAACATCTGGGTGAAGTTCATACGACAGAGGCGAGATGGTAACTAATCTGGATTTTTGGCATTTTCGCAACACAGAGGCTCAGTTAAGACTTTAAAGCAGTGGAAGAAAAGTCTGTTGCTTGTTCTAAAGACTTTATTCCTATCATCGGATTCCCACAGATGTGACCTTGGTCGCAGCTGAGAAACCACCCTGGATGATTCAATTCAATTGAATTCAAAAATACTTTATTGATCCCAGAGGGAAATTAGGTATATGTTTGGAGGAAGCCTTGATCCAACCCACCCTCCCCAATCCCCACCTATGTCTGGACCCAGTCTGGAGGCTGTGCTGGGTGGAAACAGAGGAACTGAACTCTGGTGAACTGCGCTTGACTGACAACAGCTGGTTTGGACTCTGAAGGTCTCTGATTTGGTCCAGGCACTCTGCCCTGGATGTCACCGGCTCCTCTGCACCCCTTCCCCCTTCCATATGTTTGCCCCCCAGCTGCTCCTCTCGCAGAGTGGTTTTTTGTGTGCATGCTCGTGTGTTTTTTGTAAAAAAAAACACAGGATCAAAGCTCTTTTTTAAACTCATCCTTCCAATGTGTGTGTATTCTAAACTGCAAAGGTAGCACACAACGTAGCGCAGGGCCCTGGATATTCATTCCCCCGTGTCTGTCATTGTGTGTTTCTCCGGACGGATGTTCTAAACTGCAATTTCGTTCTGCACTGCATCCTGATGTTGTGTGTGAATGACAATAAAAGCTTCTGATTCTGATTCTTAACACAGAAACTCTCCTTTGAGGTGCTGTGACTCATTTATTCACCTTAACTAATTAATAAATAAAGTTCTAAGTTCTCCCATCTCATAAGTTTATCTGTGGTTACAGTCAAGTATTTTGTATTTCAACACAATTTCTGTTAAAAGGCTGGCACCTCAGGAAGAGGACACTTTCTGTTTAAAGACTGTAAATTATGTCTGTCTGCCTGTATGTGTTTTAATGTGTCTTGTAAGCATGTGTGGGCTGGGAACCTGTTTTGGTGCATGACACAAATAGAAAATACAATTCCTTCTACTAGATAGTCTGGTTTCAACTGTAATTGGACTCAACTCTGTTAAACTATCTCATGAACCACTGGACAGGTTTCAAACAAATCATCAGCAAATAATCATTGAATAAATATACAAAACTCATTAACTTAGAGTATCAACCCAATTCAGGATAACTGCCACAGAAAACTAAACTTAGAAAACACAAACATGACAATAACTTACAGATAATAAAATCCGTAAAATCCGTTGTGGTGATGGCTAGAATCATTCACAATATATACTTGGAGTACTAACAGACTATTAGGAGTTTTTACTGTGTGTTTGTTAGCAAAAAATTCATGAATAACTGTACAAATATTAGTGAAACTCTCAGAATAGTCTTCAAAACAGTTTACACAAAATAACTTTTGAAAATGAAAAAAAAATCTATCTGAATCAAAATGGCCAACACAGCTAATAAATCTTAGTGAAGCAAAATGTCTGTAACTTGGTCAAATATACAAGCTATTAAGCTAAATGTGCTTGTGTAAATGTAGTTCTTACCTGTCTCTGTAGATCTGAGTGCAGTCTGGTTGTCCAGACCTGGTCTCACTGGAGGCCATGGACCTTTGATTGGACTTGCTAGTTTCCCCTCAAGAAGATCTGGTGTGTTTGGTGGCTGGTTGACGGCTGCCCACTTGTACAGCTGATCATGCTGAGAAAACAGAGCATTTTAAAACACATCTTTCTTTATGTCAAAAATAATATTAATCCCAACCAATAAATTGAAAAAAGGTAGGAATAAAACATGAATAAACTGCCATGAAATCTGAAAATAAGAAATTATTTATTTATTCTTTGTGTGCTCATTTTTGCCAGCTACATTTGCTGCAGCCCAGTTGTGCTGGGAAGTGGATATTTCTCAACATGTTGTAAATTTAAACTGGAATGCCCCTCTGTTGCAGCTACTAACAAACTCAATAGTGAGTAAAAACTCTATATTTTTACTTTTATTAGTATTTCTATATTATTTATTTGACATTTATAAAAGGACATTTATAAAAGGACATTTATTCATAGAAACAGAGTTTCTATGCATGTAATACCACACTGACGTCAATTATTGATGGTAGCGGTGCTCAGACATTGCAATGAAAAAAAGGAACATTACATTTCGTGTTTCGTTGTAGTTAAACAATGTTGAAACTATTTACAACTGAACCTTTAAACCTTAGTTCCTCTTTTATGGGACACAGTTAATTTCACTTTGTTTCAGCATTACAGCGATGTAAAAACACATTTTAAGATGATTATACTAAGGACATGGACTGATCTCACCATTTCTTGACACTACCCATTTAAATTAATTTATTTCAAAGAGCAGTTATGAAAAACTGTTATTTTAGTATAATCTAATGTCAGTGTAAGTGCATGTGTTTAATATAGTGGCTATGAGGTCACAAAATGGCATTTCCAACAGTGCAGTGTAGCTGCTAAAGCTCAGATGTCCCAGCTTTTCACCAGCCCTGAACGCAGCATTACACACGTGGATCCTGTGGTAAGAAAGTCTCGTAAGTCAAATCTGCAAGCGAGCAGACCTGTGCACCAGTGTGTGTTGCACGTGCTGCTGCTCGCTTGCTCCAGTCTTGTTGTTTACTCTCAAATCTAGTTGAAACTTCTCTCTCTCTCTCTCTCTCTCTCTCTCTCTCTCTCTCTCTCTC
>NW_013952661.1:171650-173875 GCF_001266775.1 Austrofundulus limnaeus
TGTGTGTGTGTGTGTGTGTGTGTGTGTGTGTGTGTGTGTGTGTGTGTGTGTGTGTGCGTGCGCAGGTTTTTCCTACAACGTGTGGACAATTTTCCCAAAAAAAAGCTGCCTCGTGGGGACCAAAGAATCGTGGGGGCCACTGCCAGGTCCCCACTGGTCCAAATGCAAATTACCGGTGTGGGGTTATTTTTAGGACCAAGGTTTAGGTTAGTTTTAGGGTCAGGTAAGTTTCTGTGAGGTTAWTTTTAGAGTATATGGTCAGGGTTAGGATATAAAGTCTAAAAAYCATGAATGGAAGTCAATGGAAGGTCCCCACGGGGTCGAGAAACAAACGTGTGTGTGTGTGTGTGTGTGATTGGGGCTTTTAGAGTGGTAACTGGTCATAAATTAAGCAGAATGACAAATCCTCAGAAGTGTCCTCTGTGTGTGATAGAGTCCATCTAACCTGTCTATTCATATAGCTATCAGAGGGACAACGTATTCTAGTTATAGTATACTTAATTCTTAAACATTGTATGAAGAGAGTTTGTTTTGAATTTCATGTAGAGGCAGTGCTTATAAGGCTGAGTTCACCTGAAACTCCTCAGACTGAAGAAATCTCTTGGAGGAGAGACAAAATGTTTCATTAAAGGTATCATATCATGCTTTTAAATCCTTCTTTTTCATGTCTAAATCATTCACTTATGGTCTATTTAAAATAAAACTGCAACGCTTTTGTCTTAATTCCTCGTTTTTGTTGCTCCACAGACTCCTTGCTTTCCTTGCTTTACCCCTGTTCTGAGTTGCGCCTCAGAGCAAGCTGTTTTGGTGCGGTCTCTTTAAATATACAAATGAGACATTTCACACCCCGCCCCCTCCAGGTCGCTGAGCGTTCGACTCCACCCCGTTCGGCCATATTTGTGGTTTCATAGCAAAAACACAGTTATCTACCGACTAAAAACTGTTTTTAAGACAAAATAAGATAAGATAAAACTTTATTGATCCCACAGTCTGGAAATTTGCACATTACTGCAGCTTAATACAAGAGAGGCTGAGAAGAATAATGAAAGATTAATAAAAGATAACAAACAAAACCCCACAATATACACATGCGATATATAGTAATGTACCAATGCACATATACACATATACATAAACACATGTGCTTATTTATATACATATATACACCGTAAAGTACAGTACAAAAATGAATGTATATGAAGGTGCATATTAGTGATGGCAGATGGCAAGAAAGTATAAGGATGTCAACAACAGTAGACTTGTCAATTTATGTACTTTATTATTCCTTGATAAACAATAAAAAAGTGTCAAATTACATTTAGGGTTTTGATAAAAATTCATTTTTACCTAAAATGCAAAATTATACATGTTCAATAGCTTTTTCTGTATATGGAATGCATTGCCTTCATAAAATATGTTAGCAACAGAAGATAAAAATGGGAGCAATCAAATCAAATAAATTGATCACATACACAAAGTTCACCTTGCAATGAAATGTTTTTTTTGACAAAAATTGAAGTTTAAAATTACACAGAAAACAGTAAAAAATCCTGATTTTTTTTTTTTTGAAGAATGAAATATGACCCATCACATCGAAATGAGGATTAAGTCCAAAAGTGGTGTATGGAGAAATAGGCAAATATAGTGTTTTGACTAGTAAAATGTTAACAAAAATTGCATTTTGTCAAAACATAGAGAATAAAAGCCTTATCAATGTATCAGTTGAATGAACTGTCTGAAATATAATCATAAAACAAAAATTTGAAGCACTCTTTTGAACAGTAGCAACAAAAAAACTGATTTTGAGGAATAACACCTTAAATTTTTAAGATTTTCCCTGTGAGCTAGCAAAGTATTTTTTTAGCTGGGAAATCTCAATATTCAAATAAAATTTGAGGTTTCCTCTTTAAAAGGATATCAAAAATTCCTAATTAAAATGACATCAAATAAGTATTCAGACCAAATATTTATGTAATATTGTAACCAACAAGACAAATTAAGTCATATATATGGATTTAATTATGATATCAGAATGATCCAGGTATCAAAATGTAGCTTTTAAAGCCAAGAATCTGAAAATATAATTAGGTCATTTTGACCAAATTCGACTTAATCCTCATTTTGATATGATGGCTCACAAATATGCAACCTCATCACACTGAGCCATCTTGTCCTGCACGTCCTTTCTGCGAGATGTGTGGAAGGAAGTATGTGTGATCCTGTTG